>NC_042633.1:35892000-35974857 GCF_901001135.1 Rhinatrema bivittatum
TTGGGGATAGTGTGTGTGTATATGTGAGTGAGAGAAGCTTATATTGCTGCTGCCTGTGCTGTACCTGCTCTGTATTGGGGATAGTGTGTGTGTATGTGAATGAGGGAAGCTTATACTGCTGCTGCTGCCTGTGCTGTACCTGCTCTGTATTGGGGATATTGTGTGTGTATGTGAGTGAGGGAAGCTTATACTGCTGCTGCCTGTGCTGTACCTGCTCTGTATTGGGGATATTGTGTGTGTATGTGAGTGAGGGAAGCTTATACTGCTGCTGCTTGTGCTGTACCTGTTCTGTATTGGGGATATTGTGTGTGTATGTGAGTGAGGGAAGCTTATGCTGCTGCTGCCTGTGCTGTACCTGCTCTGTATTGGGGATAGTGTGTGTATAGCCTGTGCTGTACCTGCTCTGTATTGGGGATAGTGTGTGTATATGTGAGTGAGGGAATCTTATACTGCTGCTGCCTGTGCTGTACCTGCTCTGTATTGGGGATAGTGTGTGTGTATATGTGAGTGAGGGAAGCTTATACTGCTGCTGCCTGTGCTGTACCTGCTCTGTATTGGGGATAGTGTGTGTGTATATGTGAGTGAGGGAAGCTTATACTGCTGCTGCCTGTGCTGTACCTGCTCTGTATTGGGGATAGTGTGTGTATATGTGAGTCAGGGAAGCTTATACTGCTGCTGCCTGTGCTGTACCTGCTCTGTATTGGGGATAGTGTGTGTATGTGAGTCAGGGAAGCTTATACTGCTGCTGCCTGTGCTGTACCTGCTCTGTATTGGGGATAGTGTGTGTGTATGTGAGTGAGGGAAACTTGAACTGCCACTGCCCATTCAATTCCTGTTCTGTGCTGGGGTTGTGTGTCTGTGTGTTGGGGGGGGAGGGTGTTAGGCATTGTTGCACTTTGTGTGTATGTGTGGTAGGCATGCTTGCAGAGTGTGTGTGTGTGTGTGTGTTTCTGTGTGTGGTAGGTAGGCGTGCATGCTTGCAGAGTGTATGTTGTGGTAGGTAGGCATGCATGCTTGCAGAGTGTGTGTGTGTGTGTGTTTCTGTGTGTGGTAGGTAGGCGTGCATGCTTGCAGAGTGTATGTTGTGGTAGGTAGGCATGCATGCTTGCAGAGTGTGTGTGTGTGTGTGGTAGGTAGGCATGCATGCTTGCAGACTGTATGTTGTGGTAGGTAGGCATGCTTGCCCTGCTGCTGCCTGGGCTGCGCCTGTCCTATGATGGGGCAGTGTTTGTGGTTTGTATTGCTGCTGTCCACTGCTGAACCTGTCCAGTGCCTCACTCTCTGTGCCCTTTAGGCTCCCTGTGTCTCCGGCTGTGGCACATACTGTATCCATACTGTCCAGGTGCTGGAAGGGTGCCCGACTTTCCTTCCAGAGTTGGCTGTGTCCTTTGTCTCTCTTTTCCTCTGCTCTTTTTTTTCGGAACCTCGCCCTTGCCTCACCTCCCCTTCCTTCTGTTGATCCTGAAGTTTTTTTTTTTTAAGCGCTCCTGTGGGCCGTGAGGACAATTGGTCCTGAGGCCTGCAGGAGAATTTAAACTGCCTTCAATGAGGGCCTGCAGCAGGGAGAGCCGCCGCTGCCCCAGACCTCTCTTACCCTCTCTCCTGGCTAATGGCTTTCTGGAATGGAAATATGGACATGCAAATGAGAAGTCTGTCCTCTGAGGGCAGTGTGGAAGGGGGGGGGGGGGGGGAGAGCGCTAATTGTCTGTAAGATTCAGCTAGGATCCGGCTGCCATCAGCACCAGTACAAAGCATTGGCCACCATCTTGCGCAGCCCTGTGTCTGTCTGCTGAGGGGGTTACATTCCCCCCCTCCTCTGTTGTCTGTTGTCCCAGCAGGACGGCGCGCCCCCTTGTGTTGCACGGTCGGGGGGGGAATCCCATTCCCGGAAAGTGGACGTGGGAAAGATGAGAAGTTCAGGAACTGACTGAGTCTACCCCCCGCCCCCCATTCCCCAGGATAGGGCATGCCCCCCCCCACCCCTCCCCTCACCAATGTCTCTCATTTTGTGTGTGTGTCCCTTCAGCATTAGCTTAGTTAATTTTGGCATCCCTGGGTATAGGACGCTTCAGACTTTGTCTGGCACTAGCCTGAATTCCTCCAGTGCAGGGGGAGAGTCTACAGAGCTGAAACATATGTGGTGGTGGGTGGGGAGAGGAGGAGGAGGGGGTGTCTCTGCTGGCATTCCCAAGGAGGATCCAATTTCAGAGGGAGTAGGACAGAAATGGAAGAGGGAGGTGGAAAGAGCCTGTCGGACAGAAAACGGAGGAGGAAGGGAGGGGAGGGAGTGTGTGTGTGAGAGAGAGAGGGGGGATAGGCTAGGAGGGGCAGAACAAAGATTATGCAAACAGAAGTAATGGATGCAACGTTGGGCCCTCTCCTTGGGTTGAGAAATACAGCTAAGGAATGCTGCACAGTAGACGCAGCTCTTGAAGATTTGCTAAGGGCCCATCCTAGGATTAGAAGGTGCAGTTTTCAGGGGCCTCTTGAGGGACCCTGCTTCGGGTTAGCAGCAGGTAGTTGTCAGGGGTTGCTGAGGGCCCCCTTTCTTAGCTGGAGTCTGTGTTCCTGCTGCACTATTTCTTTTTTTTTTCTCTCCGTCTTGTCCGTTTGTCTCTTCCTGCTTTTGAGTTTGTCCCATGTCTGTCTAAGTATCTGTCTGCTTGCCCCAGCCTCCCAGGCCTGCACTCGGCTGTGCTGCGGCCTGAGGGAGCCCAGAGCTGAGCATTTCTCACCATCCACATCAGCTCATTACCGGGTTGGCGTTAATTACATAATTGCGCTTGGCCTAGGGGGGAGGGAGGAGGAGGGGGGCAGTCATTAGCAGGAGACGCGCAGTATAAATCAATTTCACCTGGGAGTTTAATTCTGCCTGCTGTAAACAAGCCTGTGGCCTTCTAATAAATCACTGCCTTAAGTAGCTCTCAGCTTGGCCCCGCACGCCACCTCTTAAAAGGGCAACGCCTGCCAGGCAGAACAGAGGAAGGGTCATTTTATCCTTAATGTGACGGGATACAGTATAACTCGTCTATGGGGGACAGTGAGGGGCGCCAGGGATTTATCCTTAATATAAAGGGATAGGGTATAACTTGTGTATGAGGGACAGTGAGGGGAGGGGTAGTTTTATCCTTAATATAAAGTGATAGGGTGTAACTCGTGTATGAGGGACAGTGAGGGGAGGGGGAGTTTTATCCTTAATATAAAGTGATAGGGTGTGACTCGTGTATGAGGGACAGCGAGGGGACGGGGAGTTTTATCCTTAATATAAAGTGATAGGGTGTAACTCGTGTATGAGGGACAGTGAGGGGAGGGGGAGTTTTATCCTTAATATAAAGTGATAGGGTGTGACTCGTGTATGAGGGACAGTGAGGGGAGGGGGAGTTTTATCCTTAATATAAAGTGATAGGGTGTAACTCGTGTATGAGGGACAGTGAGAGGAGGGGGAGTTTTATCCTTAATATAAAGTGATAGGGTGTGACTCGTGTATGAGGGACAGTGAGGGGAGGGGGAGTTTTATCCTTAATATAAAGTGATAGGGTGTAACTCGTGTATGAGGGACAGTGAGAGGAGGGGGAGTTTTATCCTTAATATAAAGTGATAGGGTGTAACTCGTGTATGAGGGACAGTGAGGGGAGGGGGAGTTTTATCCTTAATATAAAGTGATAGGGTGTGACTCGTGTATGAGGGACAGTGAGGGGAGGGGGAGTTTTATCCTTAATATAAAGTGATAGGGTGTGACTCGTGTATGAGGGACAGTGAGAGGAGGGGGAGTTTTATCCTTAATATAAAGTGATAGGGTGTAACTCGTGTATGAGGGACAGTGAGAGGAGGGGGAGTTTTATCCTTAATATAAAGTGATAGGGTGTGACTCGTGTATGAGGGACAGTGAGGGGAGGGGGAGTTTTATCCTTAATATAAAGTGATAGGGTGTAACTCGTGTATGAGGAACAGCGAGGGGAGGTGGAGTTTTATCCTTAATATAAAGTGATAGGATGTGACTCGTGTATGAGGGACAGCGAGGGGAGGGGGAGTTTTATCCTTAATATAAAGTGATAGGGTGTAACTCGTGTATGAGGGACAGTGAGGGGAGGTGGAGTTTTATCCTTAATATAAAGTGATAGGGTGTGACTCGTGTATGTGGGACAGCGAGGGGAGGGGGAGTTTTATCCTTAATATAAAGTGATAGGGTGTGACTCGTGTATGAGGGACAGTGAAGGGAGGGAGTGTTTTATCCTTAATATAAAGTGATAGTGTGTGACTCGTGTATGAGGGACAGTGAGGGGAGGGAGTGTTTTATCCTTAATATAAAGTGATAGGGTGTGACTCGTGTATGAGGGACAGTGAGGGGAGGGAGGGGAGGTTATCCTTAATATAAAGTGATAGGGTGTGACTCGTGTATGAGGGACAGTGAGGGGAGGGAGGGGGGGGTTATCCTTAATATAAAGTTATAGGGTGTGACTCGTGTATGTGGGACAGTGAGGGGAGGGGGAGTTTTATCCTTAATATAAAGTGATAGGGTGTAACTTGTGTATGAGGGACAGCGAGGGGAGGGAGTGTTTTATCCTTAATATAAAGGGATACATATACATACAGCTGTATGTGGTATTTATGGTTGTGGAGTGAGCGGCCTATGGTTTGGGATAAAATCCCAGGCCTTGATGGATTTGTAACGGTTGCTATGGCAGCAGCACTCGCTGTTTATCAGGACGTAGGAGGAAAGGTCGTTGCTAGGTCGTCTCCATGGTGACAGTGCTTGCCTAAGTTGGACAGAGTTGGGGAGGGCATGAGGGTTTGTTTTTGGGAAGGGGGGGAACGGCACTTTTTCACGGCAGAGACTACAAGTCCCAGCATGCTTCACATTGACGGAGGGTTCAGGCTTGGGCCTGCCTGTCACATGCCAACTTTTTTTTACCAAAAATAAACAAAAAAAACTACTCGAGTGGCCGCATGCCCCGTCCTCCCCAACCTCCTTTGGTGCCCCGTGGACACCCCCCCCCCCTTTGTTTTTTTCACGCTGCAGCAACGGTTCAGTGTTAAGGAGTGTGGGGGCCAGAGAGCTGAGTGGGCCTTCCGTACAGCGGAGCCTCAAGAACATTTGCCCGTACTCAGCCTCCCGGCCCAGCAGAGGTTGGGGGAGCTGTCTGATAGAAAACCAGCACTTCTAGTTTGTTTTTTTTTTGTCCCACCAGCCGCCATCTTGCCCTGAAGTAAACTGGCAAGGCCAGCTTGGCAACCCTAGTTAGCAGGGGGGGGGGGGTAATGGCCCTGTATCCTTCAGGGTCCCTGGCAGCTGGTCTCCTGCATCTCAGCAAGTCGACGGGACATGGGGGCAGAGCGGTGCGAGCATAGTGTTTGTGTGCGTGTACCCTGCGACTTCCTGCCCGGATCAGAGGTCACCGTGTTGCCCGTCCTAATACCCCAATCTCGCATTTCTCCCCCCCCTCCCCCCGCCCCGACTGACAGGCCTCAGCATCCGCAGCAACCAGGAGGAGGAGCCCGTGGACCCCCAGCTCATGCGACTGGACAACATGCTGCTAGCTGAGGGTGTGGCCGGGCCGGAGAAAGGGGGCGGATCAGCGGCCGCCGCCGCGGCCGCAGCAGCATCAGGCGGCGTTTCCCCGGATAACTCCATAGAGCACTCGGACTACAGGAACAAGCTGTCCCAGATCCGACAGATCTACCATTCGGAGCTGGAAAAATACGAACAGGTGAGGTGGGGGGGGGGGGGGTAAAGGGGGGTGGGGGGGTGGGAAGAGGGTTTGACACAGCACTGAGGCGTGCGCGCGGCCCCCTACCGTTCTTGTTCCTGTGTGCGGGCCCCATTCAGCACGGTGAACCGAAGGGGGAAATGTCACAGAGATTCCTTTCTTCTGTTATTCGTTCAGGCCTGCAACGAATTCACCACCCACGTCATGAACCTGCTGCGGGAGCAGAGCCGCACGCGCCCCATCTCCCCCAAGGAGATCGAGAGGATGGTGGGGATCATTCACCGCAAGTTCAGCTCCATCCAGATGCAGCTGAAGCAGAGCACGTGCGAGGCTGTGATGATCCTGCGCTCCCGCTTCCTTGATGCTCGGTGGGTGTTTCCCGGCGCCGGGCCCGCCCACGGCGGGTTGTGCCTGCGCCTCGCTCTTTCACGCGCCTGGCGGCGGGTTGCGTCTCTGCCAATCTTTCACGTGTCACGGCCTCCGCGATCTCTTTTTTTTTAAATTTTTTGTATTTCTTGCACGTCACAAAATGGCTTCCTTGCCACTTGTTTTTGTGTTTTCTTCCACGTGGTTGTTTTTTTTTGGCACCGTGGCCGTGTCCCGCGTGGCACCTTCCCTCATCTCTCGCGCGCACTTTCTGATAGAACTGCCTTCGCCGTGTTATATACCCTGTGTGCTTGCCACGTCTGGTCTTTTCCTGCTTTCCTGCACTTGCTTCTGTGGCAGCGTGACTCCCCCCGGCCACGCTGTATCGTTTCTGATTTCCTGCACGCTGCTACCTATCCCTTGCCTAGTAGTCTCATTCGTGTTTCTCATTTCTAAAGCACCGCTAGACGTAGGCAAGGCCTCTCAGCCCGTCTCGTTAACATCTTCCATTATCTCCCCTGGTCCACTGGCCTGACCCTACAGGAGGAAAAGGCGGAATTTCAGCAAGCAAGCCACGGAAGTGCTGAACGAATACTTTTACTCCCACCTCAGTAACCCTTACCCCAGCGAGGAGGCCAAGGAGGAGCTGGCCAAGAAGTGTGGCATCACGGTCTCCCAGGTATGCGCCGCCCATTCGTTCGGGTGCCTGTAACGAAAACTCCCCCCACCCCGACACGCCCCCCCTGGATCCCTGCGCCGTGACATCCCTTCCAACCCGCGACCCGAGCGCCGTCTCCGTGGCCGCGAGGAGGATGCCGCGGCGGCGGGGGGCCCCCATGCGGCCCCCCAGGGGATTGTGCGTCACTGACCGTGCTCCGTTTCTCTCTCTCTCTCTCTCGCCTTGGCGCCTTGAAGGTCTCCAACTGGTTCGGCAACAAGCGCATTCGGTACAAGAAGAACATCGGTAAGTTCCAGGAGGAAGCGAACATTTACGCGGTGAAAACGGCGGTGAGCGTCACGCAAGGGACCCACAGCGGGGCCAACTCCCCCACTACCCCAACGTCAGCAGGTAAATGAGAGCTGCCCCGGGCGGCAGCGGGTCCCACTCATTCTCAGCCTCCACCAGAGCCCCGCCCCGGTGCGCAGCTCACGCGCCCACCCCCCCCCACCCCCCCCCTTTTATACTTTCGCACGCTCTAAGTTTCCGCGGAGCGGCAGCGGCAAGCAGAGAGCTCGGGATGCGTTCTTTTCCGCCGAGCCGTCGCCCAGCAGGCGGCTGCGGCTTGCTCTACCGCCGCTGGATCAGGCCGCGGAAAAAGGAAACGCATCCCGAGCTTCGTGCTCCGCCGTCCCTGGGCGGAAACGGCGAGCGGAGCTCAGCAGGATCCGAGCCCGGGGGGGGGGGGTGGTGTCCCAGGAGCACCCGCAGGGGAGATCCTTTAGTCGCAGAACATGGAGGCCCGTACCCGTCCCAGGACCGTATGTGCTCAGGAAGGGAACGCAGTAGAGAATCTGTGCTTCACTGACCATGCGCGTTGCCCCCTCCCTGCCCCCAGGGGCTGTAACTCCTGTTGCTGGGAGGGACGGCGAGGCTGGGCGGGGCGGGCGGCCTTAGAAGAGTCTGGGTAAGGTGAAATTATTCGTCTCGGAGGTTCCTCGGGAAAAGTCGCATACATTGTGAGGGGGTAGGGGAGGAGAGTGGAGTTAAATTATTTTCCCGTGCTCCCCAGCTCAGGGAGGGGGCCAGGGGGGTGGGGGGAGGGTGAAGGAGGTGAGTAAGGAGGCAACACCAGGGCTGGCACATGAAGGGGGTGGGGGAGTTGCAGAACCTCTCTCCGGAGACTTAGAAACGTTTTTGGCTTTGTGTTTTGGATGGGTGGCCGGCGGGGGTGGGGGGGGGTTACAGGTGCTTCTGGCAGCCCGGTCGGTATTTGCGATCGGGACGTTTTCACGGTGTCCGTTCTCAACAGGTTCGGCGGGGGGGGGCGGGATGGGGTGGGGAGACTTGGGGGTTGTCGTCACCCCACGGTATTCGGATGTGTGTATTTTTTTTTTTTCTCTTTCTCTCTCTCTCTTGCCCGTGTTTTCCCTTCCCTAGGCTCCAGTGGCTCCTTTAACCTCTCCGGCTCGGGGGACATGTTCATAGGCATGCAGAGCCTGAACGGAGACTCCTATCCCGCCACGCAGGTCAGTCTCTACCCCGCCCTCTGGCCTCTCCCTTCATCCACTATAGCTGTAGAACTACAGACACTCGGGTTATGTGAACCCTGCCTACCGGACCTTCCCGGCCACACGGGAGGGTGTGTAGTGTAAGTGACTGACTCCGGGTCGCGCGCTGCCTATTGTTGGCAGTAGTGGGGCTAGAGCCCTTGCTTACAAGTGTCACTACTTTTCACTCAGAGCTCTAGGCTATCACAGAGGGGAGAGCTGGTGGCAGGAGTGGGATTTGGAACAAGGATCTGCAGACTTCACAGCTGTGTGCTCTTGACTGACCAATCCTGGCAGGAGGGAGGGCAGCACAGACCTCCCTGGCTAGTTTCATATCTGGAGCGTCTTGAGTTTTTTGGTTTTTTTTGAAAGCCAATAGCTCTTCGGCCTAGGAGACTCGTGCACAGAGAGAAAAAAAAATGAACTCCTGACCGGCTCCTGAGCTCAGGGCCGCGCTGACTGGTCTTCCGCGTCTCGTTGCAGGTGGAGTCTCTCCGGCACACGATGGCCCCCGGGGGCTACGGAGACGGGATATCAGGGAGTCAGATGTACAGTCCGCGGGAGCTCAGGGTAAGCCAGTCCCATCCCCCCCCCCCGGCGCCTGCGCCGCAGTACACGCGAGGAGCGTGCAGCCTCCCTGCAAACCCAAGCGTGTTCCGTGGTTACAGCGTGATGGGTTTACCCGGTAATACCGTCCCCGTCCCCCCCCTGTCTGGACCCTTTACACGGTAATTAAACCGGCCTAGGCCTCGACGATAGGGCAGGGAGGGGGAGACGCTGTTGGGCGGGGAGGGAGACGCTGTTGTGTCGTTTCCGCTTGTGACTCTCGTCTGTCTCTCTCCCTCCAGGCGAACGGCGGCTGGCAGGAAGCGGCCACGCCCTCCTCCGTCACCTCGCCCACGGAAGGGCCCGGCAGCGTCCACTCCGACACGTCCAACTGACGCGGCCCGGCTTCTCGTGCCACCCCCTCCCGGGCGACGCCCGTCCTCGCCGCGCCAGTCCTGACGCCGCCTCCAACGCCAGCCAATCGCCGCCGCCGCCGTCGTCCGCCAGCGGCCACCTTCCGCGTGACGTCTCGCCGCGGCCGGATCGGAAAGGATATTTTTCCAGGCAAGAGCAAAGAAGGTGGGACGGGAAGAAAAAAATTTTTTTTTTTCCTGCACAAGACCAAACTCCGCTGCGCCACCCCCGGCCCCTCAAAAAAAAAACAATTTACAGATGGATAAACGGAGAAAAAAAACACTGTGGATTTAAAAAAAAAAAAGTAAAAAGACAGTACAACTGTTGCAAGATAAGAGAGAAATATCGCTTTTGGTCATTGCCGGTTGGCAGAAGAATGGCTGGCGCTGGTGGCGTTTTGTTTTGGTTTTTTTTGTTTGGGGGGGGAGTGGGGGATCCCGGAATCCGCGCCCGATCCTGCCTCGGGTGTGCGTTGGGGGGGGGGGGGGGGGGGAGTGAGCGCGCGCGTGTTTTGTGTATATACAGTCCGAAACCGCAGGGTTTAACGAGGAATTGGAACTACAGCGTGAAAAACAAACAAACAAACAAAAAAAACAAAAACGTGAAACCCCACCCACCAAGACCCGATGACTAAAAAACGCCCCTCCCCCCACAGGAAAACACTAAAGAACTGTCTAAGAACTTGTTAGCCAATGGAAACACAGCTTTAATTACCTCATGCTCACGTAAACCAATAGAATCGCTCGGTGAACCTTGGCGTGCTGACGTCACTACCTCCGCAGGGCGCTCGCTCCAGGGCGTTTCCCCGCCAGATTCGGCGCTTCTGAGGAAATTTTTTTTTTTTTTTTTTTTAAATCTTGTTTAAATTGGGAGAGGGGAAGGTTCTGTGTTCTGTTTTCTCTCGGGGGGAGGGGGGGGTTGGATTTTAATTATTATTTTTCCGTTTTTGGCGCGCCCCTTCCTCTTTGGACACGGTCTGGGGGTTGCAGGTTTCACAGCAGGGGGAGTGGATTAGCCATTCCCTCTCCATGTGGGGGTTGCAGGATTTGTTTTTTTTTTGAACCACCCACTACCACCACCACCAGCTGTGTAACACCCCCTTCAGTCTCTCTAATAGGTTGGCTCATCGGGTCCTCTCTCCCCACTATCTCCCCTCCATGCTGGGCGTTCCAGGGAGGGCTTGCCGCTCTCCCCACCGCTGGCCTGGGGGGGAGAGGTGACGGTGCCCCCATTGCATGCAGGGACTTGTAGTTCTGATTTTTGACCACTGAATTCCCTTAAGGACAGCAGAGCCGCAGATCCGTGCAGACGTGTGAAGGGCAAGAGCTGGGGCTGGATCAGCCTGGTTGACCCCGGGGTGGGGTGGCAAACCCTGCTTGCCCATTCCTTTGCCGTGGCTGCGACGTAAACTCGCTGGGGTGAAATGCCTTCCTGCTGCTTTAACACAGCTGCTGAATTATTGGACACGAGTGGGGGGGGGCTGAGAAATGTCATGCTGCAATATTACTTGAGGTGGGAGCTGGGGAGGGGGGAGAGCTGCAGTAACTTGAGTGCGTAAAAGGTGAGTTGGTAGCCAGCACACACACACACACACACACACATACATACACATACACACACACACAAAAGTAGCACCCGAAGGGATCATTTACACATCGGGGACGTTGGCTACGGAAATAAAACACATCCTGAGCTTTGTGCTCCACTGCCACTCTCCAGTAACTTGAGTGTGACCTGCAGCAAGAGGCAGCAGCACACACACACATACACATACACACACTCACACACACTCACTCACTCACACACACACACTCACACACACATACTCACACACACATACACATACACACACACTCACACACACATACACACACTCACACACACACACACACACTCACTCACACACACACACTCACTCACTCACACACACACTCACTCACACTCACTCACTCACTCACTCACTCACTCTCGCTCACTACCACTCACTCTTTTTCACTCTCAAGTCCTTTATAGCTTGGGGGCAGCATCCTTTCCCCTGTGCCCAAGTAGTAAGAGATTTCATACATACCTCCTCCTCCGTGCTCTCCCAGAACAAGGGGTGCTGTCCCTTCCTGCAGATAGAGCTCCTGTATGCACTGGAGGGGGTTGGTGAGGGCTGCCTCCATCCAGGGTTTCATTTAAGAAAAGGGTTGATGGGAATGGGGAGGGGGAAGAGAAGAGCAGAGAGGGGGCTGCACTGACGTTGCTTGTAAATATTTTTTGTAGCTGGGTTTTTGTTTTACCTTCGGTGGGGATGGTAGGTGGGGGTCGGGGTAGGGGAGTGATGGATTTTCGTTTCCTTTGCCCGATGTGTGCGCGAGTCTCCGGACCAGGAAGGGGGGGGGGGGTCACTGAGGTACGTTTGAGACGGTGCCAAATAATTAAACATGGTGCGAGGCCCACTTGGGCGTTCCCCATGCAGCCTAAGGGAGGTCATAACAGGAGCTGGAGTGTAAAGGGAGGGGGGGGGGGGGGGGGGGGGGGGAGGAGGAGAAACAGCTCTTCTCCCGGTGCATCCTGGGACTAGCAGTCCTGAAGTGGGTTACCGGCATGTCCTGGCACTCTTTCCTGCCCTGTCCCTCCCCAGTGCATCCTGGGGATTGTAGTCCTCCTTAGAGTCGCCACCTGACCCAGGGAGGCTGATCCAGCCCTGTAGCTGTGGACTCACAGTTTCTGACTTTTTTTTTTTTCTTTCCCCTGGAGGAGAAATCAAAACTACAACTCCCTGCATGCACTAGGCAAAACCAGGACTGGATCAGCTTGTAGGGTGACTTGGGGGCGAGGTGGTAACCCCGGTCCCTGCCACAGCCGGACTTGATTGTAGTATAAAAGTAACTTTCAGACTGAGAGAGAAGAGATTCATTACCAAAACGAAAGCTGGGGGGGGAGGAGGCCAGCAGCAAACTCTCCTTGTATTTTTTTGGGGATGGAGGGGGGGGGGGTTGGGGTGTGATAATTTTATTTAGGGAAGAGGTTTACTTTTCGTATCCTTAGGTTTCCAGATTTATTTTTTTTTTTTAATTCATACATGAAATTTTAAAAAGCAGCCGGGGCAGTGTGTACAGCGGGAATAACTTTTATTATGTCTGTGTTTAACAAAAAAAAAATATATATATAAGAAAAAATACCAAAAAAAAAAAAAAAAAATGATTAGTGGGAAAGGTAACCTCCTGCCGTTGTAAATGACAGCAACTTGTTTGTCACGGGTTATTTTTTTCCCCTCCTTGTTTTTCATTTGATATTTTCCAATAACTTCTGTATTCTGTTTTATTTCAATATTTTTGCAGTTCACAAGTATATTAAAAGTTAAAACAATTTTTTTTTTCCTTTGGTTGGTTTTGAGGATGTTTTGGGACAATATATATATATATTTTTTTTTTCCTCCTGCTTAAAGGGATTAAAAACTTAGACTCACTTGTAAACCGTAGCTCCTGAGTTTTAAATAAAAGGATTCATTTAGTTTCTTGGAATATGCTAATGAATGAACTTTTTTTTTCCCCCGATGATTGATTTAAATTCCACCACAGCCCTCCCCCAAATATTCCGCTGCGGGTGCCCTCCCCCCTCCATTACCCCTGCCAATGCATCTCGCTCTCTGCCCTGTAGCAGTAACTTCTGTTCTGCTACTGAGACCCCCCCTCCCCCGCGCACATACAGCTGTGCCCAAAGGTTTAAGCGCCCCCTGGTCAAACTGTATGTTTCAGCGCATCTCTAAGTGAACAGAGGCTGACACAACCTCTACACGGTACAAAGTTAAACACGACATCTTTCTGCAGTTTTTAAGGCAAAATCACTATTTATTTGCTGATTTTAACAGATTGAACCTAATAAAAACCGAATATGTCATGCACAAAAGTTTGGACACCCTTCCGGTTGGTTCATTACAACTTTAAAAAAAGAAAAAAAAAAAGAGTTATTAAGACCCAAAACAATTGAGTCATTAGGCCTTCTATTTGGTGGAAGACAATTCCACTGTTTAAATATTCTGATTTTGTTGTTCTGGCTACTATTAACGATCATGGGCTCCTCCAAGCAGCTGTCTGAACATTTGAAAATGAAGATAATTCACTCTTACAAAGCAAGGGAAGACTATAAAAAGCTCTTAAAAAGCTCTGTAGCAATTTCAGCTGTCAGAAACATTGTTAAAAAATGGAAGTTATGTGGAACTAGCAGAGATTTATTTTTCTCTTGGTCTTCCAGATCTTGCTGTGACCTCAGGTTACCAATGACATAAAGTCATTTCAAAAGCTCCTTAAGGCATATTTGTTTACTCAAGCATTTTCTTAATACAAGTTCATTTTCTTTTAGTTTTTAGTGTATTTTATGTAATTTTGTTTTATGTATTTTGTGTGCGTAAGATGTGTGTAACATGTTTTAAATGTTTTATATTGTAATCTGTTTAGCACATTTTGTTATAAACAAAGTAGAAATACTTTTAAATAAAATGTCAAGGCAAGATCTGGAAGACCAAGCGAAATCTCTGATAGACCTGCTCGAAAACTGGTCAGATCTGCAAAACAGAACCCACAGATGCCTCTGAACAAATTGCTGAAACGTTTAGTTGGCACTGAAGTAGTTATCTGTAGTAGGGCATTGGTTATGCAACAATGATCTGGATGGGAGCGTTGTCAGAAGGAAACCTTTTGCACAACCTCATCATATTAAGTCATTCTCTAAAGTACTCCAAACCTTGATAAGCTTGAAACTTTTTGGAAAAACGTGTTTTGGACTGTTGTGGCCATAATTACGCAAGATACATTTGGAGAAAAAAAAAAGAATAAAGAATTTGAAGACAAGAACACACCTTGCCAACCTTTTAAGCATGTGGGTGGATCTACGCTACTTTAAGGTTGCGTGGCAGCCGGTGACCCAGAGAAATTTTGTGTGGGTGGAAGGGAGAACAGATTCAACTAAATATCAACATATTATTATATCAACATATTCTAGAAGCTAATGTCCCACAGTGAGCGAAGAAGCTGAAAAGAGGTTGGATATTTCATCAAGACCGATCAGAAACATAACCTCAAAATCGGCCATGAAGGATTTGGAACGCCCTTCACAGTCTTCTGGCTTTGAATTCTATTGAAAATTTGTGGGGGGGGGGGGGGGGGGGGAATCTAAAAACCCGCAGTGCACGCAAGAGGGCTCTGAGAACATTTCTGAGCTGGAAAAGTTTTGCAGGGGAGAAAAAAAAAATTCCAGGGGCAAGAATAAAAAAGCCGGCTGCAGGAAACATTTGGAAGCCGTTATTTGTGCAGAAGAGGTGTGACCAAATGCCGGCTGCAAGGGTGCACGAGCGTTTGCACGAGCCGGATTCACTGCTTTCTTACTACGAATCCGTAAAAGGCTGCGAATGAATGCCAACCGTGCATTTAAAATTAGCAGAGAGGCGTCCTGTTTTAACTTTTGTACCGCGCAGTGGTTGCGCCAGCTTCGGTTCGCTCAGCGAGTCACTGAAACGTACAGTTTGACCTGCGTGCCTTTTTTTTTTTTTTTTTTTGCACCTCGCACCGTCCCTGCAGCGTCCACTGCGCTTCCTGTACCGAGACAGAGCCGCCCATGCACCTCACACCTGGAGAAAATACCCCGAAGGAACTGGAAAAAGGAGAACCCAAAACTCCAGGCTCACCTTTTATTTTCCGAACTGTTCAAGCAGCAGAATCGGCCTAGAAAAAAACCCAGCAAGGTGTGGAGCAAGATTCCTCTAGAAGGGAGTCACTGCGGGCACCCCTGCCAGAAATGAGGCTCGGCAAAGTTTTCTTGGAGAGGAACTTAAAACTTTCTCCCCCCGCCCCCGGCAGGCGAAGGCTTTATTTATATCTCAGGAAGCTGTCATCAGATTGTATTTAGAGCTGGGGGGGTCACCTTTGGGAACCGGGACGAAAAGGTGAAGGACACCCCCGGCGTGGATGGATTTCGCTGCAACGATCCTTTCGCAGAACACGGCGAGGGCGGGGAATGTGCACCTTAAAGCTGAGGATGTTGCACCTTTAAAGCTGAGGATGTTGCACCTTTAAAGCTGAGGATGGTGCACCTTAAAGCTGAGGATGGTGCACCCTTAAAGCTGAGGATGGTGCACGTTAAAGCTGAGGATGGTGCACCTTTAAAGCTGAAGATGTTGCACCTTAAAGCTGAGGATGGTGCACGTTAAAGCTGAGGATGGTGCACCCTAAAGCTGAGGATGTTGCACCTTTAAAGCTGAGGATGTTGCACCCTAAAGCTGAGGTTGGTGCACGTTAAAGCTGAGGATGGTGCACCTTTAAAGCTGAGGATGGTGCACCTTTAAAGCTGAGGATGTTGCACCTTTAAAGCTGAGAATGTTGCACCTTTAAAGCTGAGGATGGTGCACCGTTAAAGCTGAGGATGGTGCACGTTAAAGCTGAGGATGGTGCACCTTTAAAGCTGAGGATGGTGCACGTTAAAGCTGAGGATGGTGCACCTTTAAAGCTGAAGATGGTGCACTTTAAAGCTGAGGATGGTGCACCTTTAAAGCTGAAGATGTTGCACCTTTAAAGCTGAAGATGTTGCACCTTAAAGCTGAGGATGTTGCACCTTTAAAGCTGAGGATGGTGCACCTTAAAGCTGAGGATGGTGCACCTTTAAAGCTGAGGATGGTGCACCTTAAAGCTGAGGATGTTGCAACTTTAAAGCTGAGGATGGTGCATGTTAAAGCTGAGGATGTTGCACCTTTAAAGCTGAGGATGGTGCACATTAAAGCTGAGGATGGTGCACATTAAAGCTGAGGATGGTGCACGTTAAAGCTGAGGATGGTGCACCTTTAAAGCTGAGGATGGTGCACATTAAAGCTGAGGATGGTGCACATTAAAGCTGAGGATGGTGCACCTTTAAAGCTGAGGATGGTGCACCTTTAAAGCTGAGGATGGTGCACCTTTAAAGCTGAGGATGCTGCACCTTTAAAGCTGAGGATGGTGCACGTTAAAGCTGAGGATGCTGCAACTTTAAAGCTGAGGATGCTGCAACTTTAAAGCTGAGGATGCTGCACCTTTAAAGCTGAGGATGTTGAGGCCTGTGAGGTGGGCACCTGGCTACAGAGAGAATCCAATGGGGCCCGTACTGGACTCGGAGGGCTTCTGGACTGCAGGCTGGAAAGCAGCGGTGCGTCTCCCATTGGCAGATGGCCGCATACAGCACCTGCCTCTTGATTGGAAGGGGGAGAGGCTCCTATTCGTTTCCCCATGTGGCAGGTTTGAACGAATTGGCTACATCTGTGCTAGTGCATGGAACGAGTGAAATGCAACATGCGCGTGAAGGAAGTCCACTTCTATGTGCACTGTCTGCATGCATATCCCAACTGCCTCCTTACTACTGAACAAGCCTTGCCCCTCTGTCCTCCGCGAGGTGAAGGGCAAGCGAGTCAGCCATGACTGCGCTCAGAGCAGAAACCCACTACAAGCCAGCTGCCGAGCCAAATGGAATAGGAGGCTGCGAAACGTCAGCCTGTGTGCGAAGCTTCTGTGCCTGATACACCTGAGCAGGATATGAGTGCACCCTAGGGAGAGGAATCGTGAGGGAGAAATGGCAGCAGAAAGCTCCCGGTGCGTTGATTCTGGTAAAAGAGGAGACCCCCTCCAGGATGTGAGTCCCCCAAGGCATTAGAGCCAGGCCCTTCCTGGGGCAACACTCCAAATTCCCCCTGCCTCTAATCACTCTGAGGTGCTATAGATGGAGAAGACACCTTCCCACTGACCAAGAGACTGCATGACATCCTGAGAGCATCCTGGTGAGGGGGGGGGGGGGGGGGGGGCACAGCCATTGAGTGTGGCCACCAACCACTGAACGCGAGTGCGTGAGCATGGATATTCCTCGCGGCCTTCAAGAGGTGCCCAGAAAGAGGAGGCTGCAGGAAAAAAAAAATAGAAGGAAATATACTTCTGCTGAATTACGTCAACGCCGAGGCCAGGGAAGTTACCACCATTGCCACTTGGAACGTTAACGGCGCTACGAGGCGTCACGAGACGCAGGGCCCGACTGTCCGAGGAAAGCGAGATGGGAGGTAAGCTTCTGGAAGGAGAGTAGACCGTGCAGCCTGAATAAGCGGGAGCGGAGAGACGGCTCCTCAGTACGGCCTGTTGAATGGGATGCAGGCGGCGATTCTGGACGCATGGGCAAACCCAGCCGGTGGGGGGGGGGGAAGTGCTGGAGCCGTGTCCAGACAGCGCCCCCCCCCCCCCCCCCCCTCCTGATGGGTGTGGAAACGGAAGGGGCCGACTCCATCATCTTCAGCCCTCAAACCCAAAGAGAAAGGAAGTGTTTTTTCGGGGGCGAAGCCCTTCCCTGTGACATCCCTGGGTCCTGGTGTTTGAAAGCGACTTCAGTTGGGGGGGGGGGGGGGGGAGAGCAGCCCGGAATGGGGCTCCCGGATATGCTAAAACCACATCGAAGGCCATGATGAAAGAGGTCGGTCCAACGGACGGCTACCGACCATGCTTTCTTAAGGCAAACGGGATCCGCATTTGCCAGTGGCACGCGAGAAAGCTCGGATGGAAGAGAGAGACCGCTTGATGAACTGGAGACCCGTCTCTCTATTGAATAAGGGCTGTGACATAGCCAAGATTTCGTCTCTCCTCTCCCCTCGAGCAGGCCTGTGCTGTAAAAAGTCGGGCAGATCGCCAACAAGCAGGCCTTCTGGCACTGGGAGAGAGAGGGGAGGGATTTCCGTTCTGCTTGCTGAATCTGGATCAGGGAAAAAGCCATCACCCGAGCCGCCCGTAGCTGTCTTTCTGAGGCACGGTGGCATCCTTGGGCCACTCTGCGCATGGTGTCCCCTGTTGTAAATGGGTGGCCGGGAGAGGGCTTTAGGATCCAGTCATGGTTCAGGCAAGCCTGTCCACTCACTGTCTTGTTACACGGCTTCTCCGTAGACCTCTTACTGAGGGAAGTGCAGATGGATAAGGCCACCCAGGGCATTACTGCCCCACACGGGAGCGAAGACATCTGCAGGCGCCCTTAAGGTGATGACATTACTTGCTTTGTTCCAGAAGTCGGATGTGAGAGGTCGCTGTGGGAGATGGTAGAAACGAATATAGCAAAAGAAAAATGGAAACCACTGTGGATGGGAGCCTAATGAAGCCAGATTAGTTGGGGTGGGTGGATTCAGTCAACACCAGAAATCTGTGTTGAGGACAGGGGGCTATCTCCTTTGGCGAGGGTCGACCCAGCCCATAGAGGCAGGAAAGCAAAGACTGCAAGATGTCAAGATGGAAAAATATGATGCAGCCACTTTGTGTTAAAGACATTTCTTTTGCCCTCCCGTTTTATCTTAAGTTTTGTATTTCCAGTAGCCCAGAGCTGAATGTACTATGAAATGTTTTCAGGGTGAAATCTTCAAAGGGTGGGGAGGAACACGGTGAGGTCGCCATTCAAAGGGCGACGTTTGCCTCTCCGACCGGAGACATTTTATCGGGTAATTCACTTCTCAGGATAAAGGGGGAGAGGGCATGGGGGGAGGACATACCGAGGGGTGTTTCTGAGCGGGCCGACGTTATCCAGATAACTTCAGTCCATGGCTCAGTCTCAACGTCTGTGTGTTTGCCAAAAATTCGGGGGGAGAGGGGGACCCCTAAATATGATAAACTCCTGTACGCTTGTGCCATTGATTCAGACCGAAACAAGCACACACTGTTTCAGTTTTGGATTGCTGCGGAGGCAATGCATCTTCTCTTGAAGGGTGGTGCCGCCAATGCCAGCTGGACAGAAGGCCTGTCCACGAGGGTACAATGCCGTTGGCCATCCCATGTGCAGGCTCTCGTAAGGTATCATCCTGGCATCTCGTGGCACACTGCATGACACTCTCCAGGAGGTCGTTCTTTGATGACCTTGCCTGGCCTCAGTGCCCTTGGGGGTATCACAGATACCCTCCGTAAGTTGGGAGGATCCCACCTTCCAGGTCTGACTTTCCGTGGCGTTTGGTACTTGGGTGACGTGGCATCCGTGCTATCAGGAGACCGAGGGTTAACAGGGGTAACAACTAGGAATGTGCGCCTATTTCCCGCGGTTCGGTCTTTTGTAATTCGGGGGGGGGGGACGACCCGAATTTCGGGTTAGTGCGCACTAACCCGAAACCAAATTTTTCCCGAAATTTCGGGAAAAATTATTTCGGGTTTGGGGGTCCGCAAACCAGGACGAATTAGGCATTCGTCCTGCACGATAGCACATCCCTAGTAACAACTGCCCTCGCCCAGTTATCTGGACAGAATCTGTGGAATTGGGTTACAGGCGAGTAAGCCTCGACGGGCTCGCGCTGTGTAGTTAGTAGAAGCCGTGGCCGGCTGCGTGTGCCTCGGTAGTAAGGAGAAAAAAAATGACACCTTGATCAGCGAGGTGGTGTCCCCAGTTACTAGCATAGGCTGAAGAGCATTCATGGGCTCCCCGGAATTTCAAGGAGGAAGTGTTGACTTCAGGTTCCTTTCCAGTGCAAATATTGGTTAAATGTAAATTTGCTGTTTAAATAAACTAGAATTACCCTGTTAATCCAGTACCGAGACCTCCACGTATAGCTTCGCCTTTGCGCTTCGCTCCTGCCCTGCAGTCAATGGAGGACGGAAACGGGTGGTGGTAATTGGGTAAAAGGAAGTCTTCCTGCCTGGTGAGGAGTTGGAGGCAAGCAGAGGGGGCTCCCCGTGGGAGGTGGGCAGATGGGGGGGGGGGGCCCAGGGGGGGGGGGGTGTTGACAGAGGTGGGACCTGGGTGAAGAAGGGGATTTCTGCAGGGTCAGGGGTGGGAAGTGGGCAGAGTGGGTCTCTCTGTATGAGCAGGGGACGGTGTGGAGGATGGGAAGGGGGGGGGGGTCTCCCATTAAAGTCAGAAGGATAGAAGATGGACAGAGGAGAGGGTGCAGTGAATTTGTTAATGTTATTTATTTAGAACTCCTTTTACTGGACAAGCAGGTACCAGTGTTCAAAAGTCACCAGCAGTTGGGAGTTGACAGGGTTAATCTCGGACACAGCCGGCTCATGCCATCACTGCTGCCAGGCTCCAGAGAGAAAAAAAAATAGCTGTTTGGGAAAGTGACAGTTGGCAGCAGCTGAAAGAAAGAGAGAGATACCACTGGGGGTCAGGCTGCCAAATGTTACTCAGGATTGTCACTGTTAACTGAGACAAGGGTAATGTTCAGCCCTGCAGTGAGGTTCAATAAGTTGTAAATGTTACTATGAATCCCTTTCCTCTTTTCCCCTGCCTACTGCAATGCAGTTTTATGTAGCATCTTAACATTCAACTGTTCCTCCTTTTAAATAAACTCTTTAGTTTATTAGCACCGTGCTTGTGACTGATTGCATCCCAGGTAGGTGAGAAGCTGGGTGATACCAGTGTTTCGGATGTGTGGTCTGCAAATGCTTCTCTGTGGAATCCCAGGTTTGTGGAATCGCAGTGTCCCTAGAAAGCCCTCAGGGAATAGTTTATGGGCAGGGTGCTTGCCAAAAGGCAAGCGGAAGCCAGTGCTGGTTGGATGGGTGTCAGAGGAAAGGCATGTGTGCAGGTGAGACCTACAGTGTCTGCTGCAACCCACATGTAGCCATGGATTCAACCCCTGGTGGGTGTTAGTAGTAGCATGAAGACATTTTGTGATTGAGGGGTTTCCCTGCAGGGTTGGGGTTGGACAGAGGAGTCGGTGTAGGGTCAGGGCATGAGTTATAACATGGTCCTTATACAATAGGATGGCATGGGAAAGAGTTTTTTCTGCCTTAGTGCTCCTCAAGAGACCAAGGCATGATCTCGAGTGGGGACTAAGGTGACCTGTGGGAGAATCCCACATAGCTCTAACAGATTTAACATACCCTGCTTCTGAAAAGTTGCCCCCTCCCTCCCCTGCTGTATCTGAGCCCTGAAAGACTGCGCTCGCTGGCCCGTGTTCATCCTGCCTTGTACAAATCAGTAATTAATTTCATTCCAAGGTGCTATTATGGTCTAAAAGCACCTCTCAATGGCCCTGCTAATTATGTTTTAATTAGATGTTTTAATTGTCACAATAATTGTAATAGATGAGACTCAAGCACTCCTGTCAGTGCTGGGAGGGGTTTTCTCTCCTCCCTTCCTTCACAGACAGTTGGGGAAGGGGGCCAGGACCTAACTAGTGAGAGGCACAGGAAGGTTGAGCAGCACTTCAGCTCCCAGGATGCACAAGGAAGGATAGAAAATGCAGAACTACAGTTCCCAGAGTGCGCTAGGAGGGGCAGGGAAGGCAAGACTACAGATCCCAAGATGCACTGGGGAGGGATATCAAAACAGGACCCAAGGAGGCAGAAATGCAGGTGGGTGGATGCAGAAAAGGAGATTTGAAACCTGAAGGGCACCCACCCCCATGACCATCTCCGTGCATGCACAGAGGGCCCCCCTCCCCCAGGAAAAACACAATCTCACTGCGTGGTTTTGGGGGGGGGGGGGGAGAGGATGTATTTCTCCCGCTCCGCGTCTCCCTGTTCCGTTGAGCCTGGGTACCAGAAACCATGCGATGTCCGTCTGGGGAAACGTGGAAGGTGGGAGGCACGAGGCATCCTCGGCGCCACTTGAGCCCCGGCTGGAAACCGTTTCCAGAACTGATGATTATGTAGTGTGAAATGTCAGCCTGCAGGCCCCAGAAAACACCAGCACACCTCCGTTTCTGCTCTCGCCTCCACTTCTCCTTTTTATATTTTTCTGCTTTGATAGATTTTTTTTTTTTTACAGCGAAAGTGACACACACACCACATCTCTGCATAATCCACAGAAAAGTTACAGAAATTAAAAATTCCTATTTGTCGGATCTACTGCCGGCAGGTGGGGGGGTGGGGGGGTCGAGATCTAGGAAGGAGGACCCCTGACCCTCCGTCTTGCAAAGCACGCTGGGAGATTTCCCAGGCTTCACGGCCATGAATGTGGGGTGAGCCCTGGCAGGACCA
This sequence comes from Rhinatrema bivittatum, assembly GCF_901001135.1. Classification (NCBI taxonomy): domain Eukaryota; kingdom Metazoa; phylum Chordata; class Amphibia; order Gymnophiona; family Rhinatrematidae; genus Rhinatrema; species Rhinatrema bivittatum. Next base: position 35,914,178 of record NC_042633.1, read on the forward strand.
CACCTTCTGGTCCGTGTAAGAAATGGGGGGGAGAGGGAGAGAGACTGCCAGTTGTTTGCCAAACTGCAGTTCCCCACCCCCGAATCCACTTCGGCTGTCATAATCCTCACTGCAGCAGCTGGGGGGGGGGGGGGGGGAACAGAGGTGAAAGGCAGGCAGAGCTCTCCCACCCCCATCACTTCTTTCTTCCGGAGGATTGAAAAGGCCAGCGCCTGTAGAGAAGGGGCAGGGAGGGCAGTACAGGGGGGAAGGGCATCTGCTTTACTGCCCACCCCCCCCTCACAGGTTGGGGGGGGGGGATACAAGCGAAGTCTCTGGGGTCACAGTATCTTGTGCTCCCCCGCTCCCGGGAAGCAGGATTCACACGCTCAGGAGCCAGAAAAAGAAGAAAACCGCCAGGATGATGAAGAGCGAGTCTTGCCAGCCGCTGCCATTGCCCCCGTGAGGGACTCTGTTCGCCTCTGCAGCGGGTGGGGGGGGTGGGAGAGAGAGAGAACAGGAGAAAAAACAAAACATTATTTCCCCTCCCCACGCGCGCGCACACTGCCTCGGCACAGAACAGGTACAGGAAGCGTGCCCCGTTTCCGACGGGGGCCGGTCCAGGTCACACACGCCCGGCGGAGCCAGAGTAATGACGGCAGAAAAATGCCCAGCGCTTAGCCCGGGTGCCTATTTAACCGTTCCACCCCCCCCCCCATGATTTTATAAAGCAGAATTATAATACCCCCCTCCCCCCCATCCTCAGAAGTCTCTTGACCAAGCTAAAGAGCCCTAATCTGTTTAGGCTTTCTCCATTAAGGGAGCTTCACCAACCTCTTTATCCGCTCTTCTCTTACTTTTTTCTTGTCCACTATGACTTTTTTTTTTTTTTTGAGAAGGGGGGGCGGCGGTGACCAGAACCACAGCCAAACGCTCAAGGTGCGGTCACCCTATCCGTCCATGCAAGGGCATTCTGATGTTCGCAGGGTTTGTTCTCTGTTCCTTTTCAAATGATTCCTACCATCCTGGTTGCCTTTTTTGGCTGCCACCCCACACTGAGCCGAAGATTTCAAGGTACTGTCCCGGAAGGACCCCCAAGGTCCTTTTCCTGGGTGGCGACGCCTAAGCACAGGACCCAGTGTCGAGTGCCTGCAGTTGGGATTATTTTTCGTTGTGGGCCTTACTTTGCACTTGTCCGCATTTAAAATTTCATCTCGCATTTAGTTGCCCAGGTTCCTGAGGTTCCAATACAGACCCCCGGGGGCCACTCCACCAACGACCTTGCTCCATATGGAAAGCTGACCATTTAATGCTGCCCTCTAGCCTGCCTCCTATCCCGAGGGAAGAGAGTTTCCTACATCCAGCACGGAACAGATACAGCACAGACAGAAGCAGAGTTGGGCTTGGGGTTCGTGACTGACCTCCTCTCTGGAAGGAATCCGCGCCGTTGAATACTGTGGTAAAGAATCCAAAGGGGAAGGCCCCGATCCCGAAGGACATGTGAAAACCGCCATCTCCGAAGGGGTGGAAACCCTGGGGACAGAGAGAGAGCAGCGGGGGACCAAAATGAGCAACAGCAGCAGCAGCACTCGGGGGGGGGGGGGGTAGAGCTGGGACTAGGAGGGGAGGGTCGCAGAAATTTAGAGCAAGGCAGGCGCTGGCGACAGACTCACCCCTCTACTCTCCGGCTCTGGCCTCTGTCCCTGTGGTCGCGGCGGCGTCTTCAACCTGTGGAGTGAAGGAAGGTTGGGCCCAGAGTTATACAAAATCGGTAGCAAGTTATGGCTCCAGCCTCTTGCTGGGTGCACTGCTGCTGCTGCAGGTTCCTACCTGGGGTCCTGCTGGGTGCTGCTGCCCCTGCCATACAAGGGGACGACTTTATCCCGGCTAATCCCAGCTTTGCAGACGGGGCACTCCTGCCGATCGGGTTGAGTCTCCAGCCACTGCGAGGCAGAGAGAGAGGGTAAGGAAAGGGAGATCCTCCGCTCCCATGTGAATTATTCAAAATTCTCAGGGTCCTGCTCCCCTCCCTCAGCTGGCTAAACAGAGGTGTCAGTTCAAAGGTTACAAAATGGCCACCCCCAGAGCCAGCACAGGGAAAGCTGCCAGACGCAGCGTTGCTTGGCCCTATGCGGAGAGGGGGGGGGGGGACCCCTTAACTGTGTGCGCTAGGTAGTTACCCCTCCTCATGTAGGCAAACTGCACTCACCTGGTGAAGGCAGGGCCAGCTGCAAGGGAGAAAGGGAGAGGAAGAATTAACACATTCATAGCCAGGCAATATATATATATATATTTTTTTTTTTCGAGAAAGCACCCGAGTATTTGAGCCATTTAAAATCAGGAGAAGTGTCTCGGACATGGCTTACTTTACTAAATAACATTTTTGCATCGCTTGACAAGGAAGGTGGACCAGGAAGGAGCTTTTGGGACCAACCCAAGTACAGAGGGATACAAGGAAGAAGTGATAAAAAGGGGCAGGAAAGTGTTAGTGCCAAAATCGACTTCCTGCTGTAGCTCAGACGTAGATTCTGCGGCAAGCATTAGAATATTCTGTGGCAATGTTTGCGTGGCGCATTTCCACAAACTCAATTTGTTTTGCACATTAAATAGCCCTGATTTATTTTGTGTAATAAAAATTGTTTTTCCAACCTTGCTTTCTGTCTGAGTAATTAGTTTGTTCTTTTGGGAGTTTTATGGATGGGGAATCCCATGTATTGATGTGGGGAAGATCAGGAAAGGGGAGATGAGGAGGAAGCATTAAGGATAAGGGGGTGAGAAGAGAGGCATTGAGGTGAAGGAAGGAAGCGAGATATGGGGAAAGGGGAAGAGAGATTCTGGGATCTTGTATTTGTGTGTGGGGGGGGGTCTCTTTCTCTCCCTTCCTTTTTGCATCCTAAGTACACTCTCACCCCAACTGTCAATGCACACATCTCCCCCCCAGCTCTTTTCACACATACCCCCCAAGTTTTTCCCAAACCATTCCTCCTTGCTCCTCTATTTTTTGCCTGCAGATCAAGCAGCAGGCCACATCCTCATCCTTTGCTGCACTGGGCTTGACTGCTACTTTGAACTGAATAGTGGGAGGCTGGGGGCCCTGCTTATAGGGTATTGGACCCTTGCCTTTGAAGGCAAGAGTCCAATTCCACAGATGTGACTACAGACCATTGCAGCTTCGCCTCTGGAAGTCGAAGCACTGCAGAAGGCACTGCGATTCATCCTCATGCTAACGCACACACCTCACTTTTATCGCTGGAGGAAGGACACGAAGACCCAAGGTAGCCAGTGGTGATTTTGGTGTAACATTTCTGCAGGGGAGAGGATTAACCTGCAGGAAGCAGCAGTTATTACCCTTCTCTGAGGGCAGACCGGATGAACCTTTTCAAGGCTTCATCTGCCCTCATGTACGTTAGCAGATTGACCCCCAAAAGCTATGTCACACCCCCCGGCGAGCGATGACAGCAACACCACGTGGATATAAGCACGGGCTGTGTATGACGTAAGCGGGGCTTAAGACACGTGCCCGGCACGCGTTCTCCGGCTGAAAAGGGGGATACGTCACGTTGCATCAGGCGTCATGACGTCACACGCAACGAGGTCTGGGTGGGGTGGAAGCGTCACCGCCACGGCCGCAACGGTGATGTCACGCGCGTCTAGGTGGCCGCGTCGCGTGTCTTGACGTCACCCCGGCGCTCCGTTACCAGAAGAGATGCCCGCACAGGCTGATGACCGCGTCCCGCGCCGTGTCCAGACAGATGTTGCACTCGAAGGTTGCACCAGGTTCCCTCTCCCTCTCCCGCTCGGGCTCGGCGCCGCTCCGGCCGCGCTCCGCACCGGACGCCATCGCTCGCTTCCTCGTCCCGTGACGTCGCTCGTCCGGCGTGCCTCCCGATTGGCTCCTCACCTTCTACTTGAGCACGGGATTGGGTGGTGGCGTTCCCGCTGCGCTCCCACCCCTCGCCTGCTATAATGAGTGCACGCCCTCCCGCCCCGCCCCCTGGCCCGCTTCCATTGGCGTGCCCTGAGCCGGGGTAACAACAAAGGAATTGTGGGGGAAAAAAAAAAAAAAAAGAAATCAGCAGAAAGATGGCGTAAGCAGTTCTCCGGCGTACAGCCGCTGATTGGTGGATAGAGCTGCCAGCTTCTTAAATTGCGCCTTCTGATTGGGCAGTTTTCTCTGTCAGTTTCCGTTCTAATTACCCCTTCTTCCTTTTCTTCTAGGTGAGGTAGGACAATGTTTCCTTACTCTGATTGGACAGTATGTACGTAGGGGCGGTGCTTAGAGCTTTCCCTCTCTGGTGTGATGTCTTGCTGCAGGCCTTGACAGCATGGAACTCTGGGTAAGCTAGTTTGCATCGTAACCCCGCTATTGGTTGACTGCCTGCGTCTTGAGGAAGGCTTTATTTCTTTTTAGATTGATGCCATTTTAATAATTTAGGTAATATTCATATGTAGCAGATAGAGAATGCTGACAAGGCATTCACTGTGCCCCAGGACACGTAGTGAAGTGCCAGCAATGAGGCCGCTGCGTCCCAACCCCTTGGTGTGATGTGTCGCAGGTGATGTCACCATCCTGCCCCCAACAGCATGCCAGGATGGCACAAGTGATGTCACTGCATTCCGCGCATGACGAGGTGCTGCCGGTGATGTCACTGCTGTGCCCCCACGCCATGTGACAGGGTATCATGTGATGCCGCCACCTGCGATACTGCCACCTCACGCTGCGTTGCACCGCGTCATCGGTGATGTCCCCGGACCCCCCACACCTTTGTGTTCAAGGTGTCACCGCTGGCCACAAAGGGGCTGGTAAAAGTCTGGAGAAGGCTGCATATATTTCCCTCCTAACTGCCACACGTATATTATTATTATTTGTGTGAACCCCCCCCCCCCCCCCCGTCCCAACCTGGTCCTGGACCCAGGGTTTCGTGTGGTGGCTCCCAAAACACAGCAGACCTCATGGCCGCCCAGGTATTCCCGCATGGGGAAAGAAGGGGAATCTCCTTTTCCAAGGCCCTTAGGGTTTCTTCTCTCGTGGGCTCCTCCACTCATCACGCCAGTGAGCACCAAAACACCACTCAGACTCCAAGACTGTTGTTAAAAAAAAAAAAAAGTTATTTTACTGGCACTGAAGATGGGCAACACTTTGACCAAAAATACTGTTGAATAATGCACCGCACTACAAAAAAATCCACAACCGGCACAAAAAAAAAATCAAACCCGGTCTCTCGGCAGCATCGACCTTCCCTCGGGCAGGGCTGCTCCCTGGGGCAGGGACCCTTCCTCCCCAGGGTCTGTCCCCAGCACCCGCTTCTTGCACTTAGGAAACCTTCTGGCTGAACTCCCATGTCAGGCAGAAACTCTGCATGACCTCTCCTTCAGTGAGTGACTTCCTCCCCTCCAAAATTCTCACTGAGACTCCGTCCTCTCTGCAACCAAGAATGCCTTTAGGAATGGGCGCAGTTTCCTCCTTCCCCTCCACCCATTACTTCTGGTTTGCTCTCACCGCTGTCCCGGGATTTTAACTTCTGCTGCACTCGGAGACGCCTTCCTCCCTGCAAGTTCTGGCCAGTTCTGTCCCCGGGCCTCAGCCACCTTCCTAAGGTGGGGAATAGCTCCATATCCCCTGTCCCCTGGAGCCTCCCTTGTGAAGGGGCAAGGCCCACTGGCTGCCCGCTGTGGCATCCTGGTTCGTATCTCCCTCTGCATCACATGGATGCAGGACTTCTGTTCAAACTCAGATCCCCTCCCGTTGGGAAGTGGCACTTTTCCTTAGCGCACCTGCGTACATTGACATCACTGCACAAAAGACCTGTGGCTATATCACCAGGTCTGTTAAGACCACTGTGGCCGTAACAGTTAAGGGCAACTCTACTAGTAGGGAGCAGAATTGTGTAGCGCTATCAGACATACGCAGTCTCTGCTCCTTGCAGCTCGCAAGACGGACAGACAGGACACACAGGCAAAAAAAAAAGCAAATAAAAGGTCTTTGAGTTAGTACAGTGAGGCCAGGGTTGGGAAGAGCTAAACCAGGTGGGATTAGGCAAGGAACAGGTAACTTTGTGTTGATCAGAAAGGAATGAGGCCTCTTAGCGGGGCGCCTTTAAGTTCTTCCTGAACTGTTCTGTCCAATTTGTTAAAGCTGAAGGCATCGGGCCTCTGTGCCACTAACAATCTCTAGAGGAAAAGCAGGAACTGGAGTGGGTGGATGCGGCATAGGGTTGCAGGGCACCCACCCCCCAACTCTTCTCTTTAAACTGAGACCTGTAACTTCTTAAGCCAAGATAACGTGCCGGAGAGTGGGGAGGCTACTGTAGACGTTATCGTCCCTATTAAAGGGCTTTCCTAAGAGGGGTTCTGGGAGCACTGATCCCCAGAAGATGGTTAACGTTGAGAAACTGAAGGCTTTCTTCTTTCAGCGGGCCCTTATTTAATTAGTTTTGTTTGCTTGGCACTTTGCAACTGTCTGTGACGGCTGGAATGCCAAATGTGAGTGCATTTACTGACAGTAAAAAAAACCAACCAAAAACAAATATATGACTTGACCGTAAAGATAATTTCAGGGCAGTAGAAACCATCCCGCGTCTCCGGTGCCGTGCACTCAGGCTCTCTGACGCTGCAGTAGGTGGGAGTTGGGGATTATTTTCTTAGCTGGGAAAGGGGGACGAATCTCGGCATAGTGAGTCCCACTGTGCTCAAAACGGCGATGGCAAAAAAAAAAGGTTGCCAGTAAAAATCTGGCAGACTGTCAATTAAAAACAAACAAACCATTTTCGTGAGCGGGCAACGCTGTGCTGTAGAGAGCTGTGTAACGCTCCACCTCCATAATATAAAAATGAAATAATTTATCATGAATGGACTTTATGGAAAACTGTAAAACACTGAGAGGTATCACCCAAATGTATGCGTGCACTGGAATGATGCACAGAGACATAACACACCTCAGTATAAGACACCTATCCAGACACCCATTCCACGTGCAGAGAGATAATGCCTGGGGTAGAGGTGTAGCCTAGCGGTTAGAGCATCAGGAAAAGAACTGAGGAAGGCAGGGTTCAAATCCTGCTCGCAACGCCTTGTGACCCTGGGCAAATCACTTCACCCTCCAGTGCCTCAGGTTAAAACCTGGATTGGAAGCCCTCTGGGGCAGGGACATCCCAGAGTTTGCCTTGAACTTGGATTTGGGATGATAATTATGTTTAAAATCCAAATCTAAGCCCAGAGAATGCATAGGGATATATACATTTATTCAGAACAGTATGACACAGAGACATAAAGCATGCATTCATATCCGCATGACGCTGACAGGCATGTGATATTGATTCTTCATGTGTCCATCCACCAAGAGTATAATAACAACACATGTGGCTCGAAGGTCCTGCCTCTGGGATTATTAGCGTGGGTATCGGGGCGATTGATCGCCTTCCTGGACCTGCGGAAGAATGAGGCCTGTAACAGTGGTGCAACCCCTTGGGGGCTGTGCCCGGCGCTCAAGGGCCGCACGGTACAGGAACTCGCTGAGGCCAAGTCTTACCTGCTGACGTGTGCCTGTCGGTGGAAAGAAATATAATTTCGATGGATGGGCAGAAGAAGAATCAATGTCACACACACACACACATATATGCCAGAGAAATAACTACAGTACCCAAATGTGATCCGCTTTGAAGTGCTGAAAAGCGAAATATACAAATTAGATAAATAAAAATAGCATTTACATAGACGCGTATCAGAGAGACTCGCGCACGTAACCCATACGTATGGATTAGATGCATCAATTTTTTCATTTCAATTAGTGTGCACTAAAAAAAAAACCAAACCCAAAAGCGAGGAAATTTAAAAACGAAAGGCAGCGAAGACGTTTCTGGCCGCGCAGCTCTTAACACAATCCCAATCTAGGACCCCGCGCGCACACACGCACAGGCAGCTGTAGCGCACGCAGAGGTGCGATGCGTACGTAGACTTGTAAAGGCGGGCGCAAACATCTGCTTCTTTGAAGTGACCCCCCCCTTTCACCCGCGGTGAGATCCCTGCCCCCCTCCCGGTGACAGGCGTCATTCCTTCCGGTGTGACTGTGACACTGGCAGGGGCCCCCATTCATCCACCGCAGCTGCTTTTTTTTTTGCTCTGATTTCTGTCTAAGGGAAGTTCCGGTTCCAGCTGCCACGGCAGGAGCCACGTCTGCATGCAGCTCACCTCGGCCAGGTGGGGAGGCGGGTGCTTACCTGCCTCCCCTGGCTCCCTGGCGGGGGGCCGTCTCTTACGTGTATCTGTGCAGTGCTGTGTACACCCTGCAGTGCCCCAGACATGTTTAACAGTAGAAGTGGAACTGCATGGACGGAGAAGGCACAGGAGCTCAGGCAGCCAGAGCTACCAAGCAGTGGCAGACACGGCCATCCAGAGCCCCCGCCTCCCCCTCCCCTCCCCCCCTCCCCTCCCCGGCCCCATTGGCTGCCTGCCCTGCCCGTCCGCACACGCCGGAGCCTCTCCCCTCCCCTTCCTGCCTCCCCCTCCCTCCCTGGGCCGAGCAGGGCAGGAGCAGGCAGGCAGCGAGCGCGCACCCCCCCCCCCCCAGGGGAGGGGGACACCCCCCCCCTTCCCGGCAGCATCCAGAGCATCTGGCGGCCACAGCTGGCGCACCCCTGCAGCCTCAGCACCCTTCCCCTATCCGGAGGGGAGGGGGGGCGGGAGGCCCTGCAAGGCGGCACATCCTCCCGGGCTCCGCATCCTCTCCCTCCCCCGGCAGAGCAGGAGGGACGCCCCGGGCGCTCTCCCTGCTGTGTCCTCCCGGGCTCCGCATCCTTTCCCAGGCCGCTCGTCCTCTTCCTCCCTGCCGTCTGACATAGCAGGAGGAGAAAGCCCTGAGCTCCCACAGACTGCCAGGAAAGGAGATAGCACCCCCCATCCCCACCCCTGAAATAAGCACTCCCCCCTCTCCACCATCACTCCAGAGAGAATACTTTGCTGCTTTCCCCTTCTCTGCTTTACATTGGGGTCTGGGGGTGGTGGTCGTGGGGGGGGGGGGGATTCTCTCTTCCTCCCCACCCCCCACCCCTTTCCCCCACAGAGTAAGAAAGGACCGGGCACGCTCGTCGCAAACAAGGAGAGCGGAAAGATTGGATTTGTCTTTCTTTCTTTTTCCCTGAAGTCCCCAGTGGAAGGGATCGGTGCGGGGAGTCTGGCAGGAGCGCGGAGGCCACGGAGAGAAGGGTAAGACTGGGGGGTGGTGGGGGGGGGGGAGGGCCGGGAGGTTTCTCTTGCTTTGCTGGGGGGGGGAAGAGGGAGGGCTTGGAAAGGGGCCAGGTTGGCACTTCATGTCCCCGCCGGAAGGCCTTCCTGCTTCTATCAGGGTGAAGCTTTGACGGTGAATGTGAGTGAATTTGTATTCGGAAAGGTGGGCAATAGATACAGGTTACTGGCCCCCCCCCCCCCTCCCGCCCCCCACCAAGCCCCATGATAACCGGTGCGGAGCTGCTCTCTCCCCGCCCGCGGCGGGAAAGCCCAGAATAATCGCGCAGTGGGGGGGGAGGTCCCTGGGGAGCAGGAAGGGGTGAATCCGTGGCGTCATCTCTCCCCCCCCTCCCCCCCCCGGGTTAGACACCCTGGGGCCTAGGGCAGAGTGAGCCTCAGCCGGTATCGGGGGAGGAGGCCCCTGAAGTTTCCCCCTCAGTGAAATTATTCGGCTTTGGCAGGGGAGGGACCTGGTGGCACTGGGGCCGCAGGCAGTTGCCATAATTCGACAGCCCTCGCCTTAGCCCCCCCCCTCTCACCAAAGTCATTCCTGAAACCCTCTGGCGAACGTGAGAGCGCAAGGCCTGCAGGCCCACCCGGTGCTGCCCGCGTCCTGACCTTGATCCCCCTGGCTCCCCCGCCCCTGAGGATCCTCTGTGCCCGTCCCAGGCTTTACCCCTCACTCCCCCATCCCTGAGGATCCTCTGTGCCCCTCCCAGGCTTTACCCCTCACTCCCCCCACCCCTGAGGATCCTCTGTGCCCGTCCCAAGCTTTACCCCTCACTTCCCCCACCTCTGAGGATCCTCTGTGCCCCTCCCAGGCTTTACCCCTCACTCCCCCACCCCTGAGGATCCTCTGTGCCCATCCCACTTCACTCCCCCCACCCCTGAGGATCCTCTGTGCCCATCCCACTTCACTCCCCCCACCCCTGAGGATCCTCTGTGCCCATCCCACTTCACTCCCCCCACCCCTGAGGATCCTCTGTGCCCGTCCCAAGCTTTACCCCTCACTCCCCCACCTCTGAGGATCCTCTGTGCCCATCCCACTTCACTCCCCCCACCCCTGAGGATCCTCTGTGCCCGTCCCAAGCTTTACCCCTCACTCCCCCACCCCTGAGGATCCTCTGTGCCCGTCCCAAGCTTTACCCCTCACTCCCCCCACCTCTGAGGATCCTCTGTGCCCATCCCACTTCACTCCCCCCACCCCTGAGGATCCTCTGTGCCCGTCCCAGGCTTTGCCCCTCACGCCCCCGCTGCCGAGGACCCTCTCTGCCTGTCCCTCATTCTTACCTGGATGTTTATCTGGTTGTCTTTAATGTAGCACCTCTTCCTCCAAGCACGGCCGCCCGTGCCACGTCCTGCTTCATTTTATCAGGCTGCTTACAGGGGCTGGGGGTGTATTTAGGGGCATGCATGGTTGAGGATGTCTGTGTCTGTGTGCGTGTGTAGATGTCAGGAGTGTGCGTATGTGTGTGTGTGTGTGTGTGTTGTATGTGTTGGGGGGGAGATATTCTCTCTGTGTAAACAGAATACAATCCAGTAATGTGTTTACTTAAAGCTTTCCTATTAGCGTGCGGCTGCAACTGATCCCTGCCCCCTCTTGCCAGAGCTGTCTGTCCCCATTTAATCTTTCCGCGATAAGGCCATCGCGGAAAGATTAAATGATTTCTTTGCTTCGGTGTTTACAGAAGAGGATGTTGGGGAGGTACCCGTAATGGAGAAGGTTTTCATGGGTAATGATTCAGATGGACTGAATCAAATCACGGTGAACCTAGAAGATGTGGTAGGCCTGATTGACAAACTGAAGAGTAGTAAATCACCTGGACCGGATGGTATACACCCCAGGGTTCTGAAGGAACTAAAAAATGAAATTTCAGACCTATTAGTAAAAATTTGTAACTTATCATTAAAATCATCCATTGTACCTGAAGACTGGAGGATAGCAAATGTAACCCCAATATTTAAAAAGGGCTCCAGGGGCGATCCGGGAAACTACAGACCGGTTAGCCTGACTTCAGTGCCAGGAAAAATATTGGAAAGTGTTCTAAACATCAAAATCACAGAACATATAGAAAGACATGGTTTAATGGAACAAAGTCAGCATGGCTTTACCCAGGGCAAGTCTTGCCTCACAAATCTGCTTCACTTTTTTGAAGGAGTTAATAAACATGTGGATAAAGGTGAACCGGTAGATATAGTATACTTGGATTTTCAGAAGGCATTTGACAAAGTTCCTCATGAGAGGCTTCTAGGAAAAGTAAAAAGTCATGGGATAGGTGGCGATGTCCTTTCGTGGATTGCAAACTGGCTAAAAGACAGGAAACAGAGTAGGATTAAATGGGCAATTTTCTCAGTGGAAGGGAGTGGACAGTGGAGTGCCTCAGGGATCTGTATTGGGACCCTTACTTTTCAATATATTTATAAATGATCTGGAAAGAAATACGACGAGTGAGATAATCAAATTTGCAGATGACACAAAATTGTTCAGAGTAGTTAAATCACAAGCAGATTGTGATAAATTGCAGGAAGACCTTGTGAGACTGGAAAATTGGGCATCCAAATGGCAGATGAATTTAATGTGGATAAGTGCAAGGTGATGCATATAGGGAAAAATAACCCATGCTATAATTACACAATGTTGGGTTCCATATTAGGTACTACAACCCAAGAAAGAGATCTAGGTGTCATAGTGGATAACACATTGAAATCCTCGGCTCAGTGTGCTGCGGCAGTCAAAAAAGCAAACAGAATGTTGGGAATTATTAGAAAAGGAATGGTGAATAAAACGGAAAATGTCATAATGCCTCTGTATCGCTCCATGGTGAGACCACACCTTGAATATTGTGTACAATTCTGGTCGCCGCATCTCAAAAAAGATATAATTGCGATGGAGAAGGTACAGAGAAGGGCAACCAAAATGATAAGGGGAATGGAACAACTCCCCTATGAGGAAAGACTAAAGAGGTTAGGACTTTTCAGCTTGGAGAAGAGATGACTGAGGGGGGATATGATAGAGGTGTTTAAAATCATGAGAGGTCTAGAACGGGTAGATGTGACTCGGTTATTTACTCTTTCGGATAATAGAAAGACTAGGGGGCACTCCATGAAGTTAGCATGGGGCACATTTAAAACTAATCGGAGAAAGTTCTTTTTTACTCAACGCACAATTAAACTCTGGAATTTGTTGCCAGAGGATGTGGTTAGAGCAGTTAGTGTAGCTGTGTTTAAAAAAGGATTGGATAAGTTCTTGGAGGAGAAGTCCATTACCTGCTATTAAGTTCACTTAGAGAATAGCCACTGCCATTAGCAATGGTTACATGGGATAGACTTAGTTTTTGGGTACTTGCCAGGTTCTTATGGCCTGGATTGGCCACTGTTGGAAGCAGGATGCTGGGCTTGATGGACCCTTGGTCTGACCCAGTATGGCATTTTCTTATGTTCTTATGTTCCTGCTTGGCTGCCTGACAGGTGCTCTGTGATGTCCTCGGAGCCCATGGATTCGCTTATGGAGTAAGGCAGGGGTAGGCAGCTTGGCCCCCGGAGTGGTTTCCAGGATGTCCACAGTGAATGTGCAGGCCTATATCTCGCGCCTCCTCCTGGTATACGAGGCGGCGTCTTGCGCTGGCTGGTGACCGTTGCTTCCGTGATGTCACGGATGCGCTGCGCAGTCTCTCTCTTGCGGTACAAGGCAGGGCTTTCTTAAACTGGGGTCCGGAGATGGGCTTCATGGGGGTTCATAGCTTGTGCGTTTTTTGTTTTTTTGTTTTGGGGGGGGTTTCCACAGCTTTCATCACGTGACCCAATAAGACTAAGAACCACCGGTGCGGCTGGTGACGGGTGCTTTGTAATGTTGCCAGCCACACAGGAAACTGGTGATAGTATAAGAGGTGGCCTCCTGCACTGGCTAGGTGGCAGGCGATTTTCGCCGGCCTCTGATTTTGCTGGGCTGTGTTTGTTTTTTTTTTTTTAATGTAGGTCATGTTCTTTCTCTCCGGCCTTCCTTAGCCGTGTGCGGATCCTTGCCTGCGGTCGGGTCTGAGTGTATAGGGCCGCCGACACAGGGCAGGAGAGTCTCTCTCTCTCACACAAGCACACCCTCCCCGCCGCCGGGAAGAATGCCTGCCTGAAGAACGAGGAAGTGACTGTGAGCACAGAACAAGTGGGAGAGCTCGTTCTGTGCAAACTGTAGCCCCCGCTCCGCTACCGGTTCTCTGGATTAAGGCACAGAGAGAGAGAGGAACTCTCACGCACACAGGGTCAGTGACGGAGCCGGGGACGAGAACTGAGCCACGGGGAGACAGAGTGCGGCTCGCAGGCAGAAAGGGGATTAGAAGCTAGGAGTCAGGGCCGGTAACATTTTTCATAAGCCAAGGCAGGGCAGTTGATTTTTCCCGTCTCTTGCTTTCCCTGCCCTGCAGCTTAAAGCGATTTCGTCCTCCAGCACGGAGCAGAAATTAACCCGGGGGAAGGGCATGCGGTGCCCCGGGTCTCTCGCCTCCCCTGTGCTTCTGAGAGACGCCTCGCTTGCGCACTGCGATGTCGGCCCCTTTCTGGGGTGACCCGGAGAGGCTCCCCAATCTCCGGATGCCTTCTGGCTGATTCCCAAAGGGCTGGAAAGGGACCTCAGGAGGGAACCTATAATGAGAAAGGTGGGACTTCAGGGGGGGGGGGCATCTAGAAATATGGGAAGATTAGGGCTGGGAGGTGACCAGGAGAGTCAGCGCTGGGAGGGGACCTCAGAAGGTCCTATATTCTGAGCACTTTTCGCCCTGGTGGTTTGCAACAGTTCTCACGGACAAAGCACGGGCGTGCTTTCACTTTTTTTTTTTTTTTCTTGCGGGTGCTTTTTCCCCATGGAAACCCTGGCGGGGGGGAAACGGCAGGTCTCCTTTACAAGGCCTACATCATCACTATTTGGAAGGAAACGGCAGGTCTCCTTTACAAGGCCTACAGGATCACTGCATGGGGGGAAACTGCAGGTCTCCTTTACAAGGCCTACATCATCACTATTTGGAAGGAAACGGCAGGTCTCCTTTACAAGGCCTACAGGATCACTGCATGGGGGGAAACTGCAGGTCTCCTTTACAAGGCCTAAAGCATCGCTATTTGGAAGGAATTGGCAGGTCTCCTTGACACAGTTTGGGGGAGATGGCAGGTCTCCTTTACAAGGCTTACAGGCCATTGCAGAAAGACTAAATTAATTCTTTGCCTCCGTGTTTACTAATGAGGATGTTGGGGAGATGGTTTTCAGGGGTGATGAGTCAGACAAACTGAACAAAATCACTGTGAACCTGGAAGATGTAGCAGGCCAGATTGACAAACTAAAGAGTAGCAAATCACCTGGACCAGATGGTATGCATCCTAGGGTACTGAAGGAACTGTAATCAAAAATGAAATTTCTGATCTATTATTTAAAATTTGTAACCTATCATTAAAATCATCCTTTGTACCTGAAGACTGGAGGGTGGCCAATGTAACCCCAATATTTAAAAAAGGCTCCAGGGGCGATCCGGGTAACTATAGACCGGTGAGCCTGACTTCAGTGCCGGGAAAAATAGTGGAAACTATTCTCAAGATCAAAATCGTAGAGCATATAGAAAGACATGATTTAATGGGACACAGTCAACATGGATTTACCCAAGGGAAGTCTTGCCTCACAAATCTGCTTCATTTTTTTGAAGGGGTTAATAAATATGTGGATAAAGGTGAACCGGTAGATGTAGTGTATTTGGATTTTCAGCAGGCGTTTGACAAAATCCCTCATGAGAGGCTTCTAGGAAAAGTAAAAAGTCATAGGATAGGAGGCGATGTCCTTTCGTGGATTACAAACTGGTTAAAAGACAGGAAACAGAGTAGGATTAAATGGGCAATTTTCTCAGTGGAAAAGGGTAAACAGTGGAGTACCTCAGGGATCTGTATTGGGACCCTTACTTTTCAATATATTTATAAATTATCTGGAAAGGAATGCGACGAGTGAGGTTATCAAATTTGGGGATGATACAAAATTATTCAGAGTAGTTAAATCACAAGCAGATTGTGATAAATTGCAGGAAGACCTTGCTAGACTGGAAGATTGGGCATCCAAATGGCAGATGAAATTTAATGTGGACAAGTGCAAGGTGTTGCATATAGGGAAAAATAACCCTTGCTGTACTTACACGATGTTAGGTTCCATATTAGGAGCTACCACCCAGGAAAAAGATCTAGGCATCTTAGTGAATAATACTTTAAAATCGTCGGCTCAGTGTGCTGCAGCAGTCAAAAAAGCAAACAGAATGTTAGGAATTATTAGAAAGGGAATGGTTAATAGAACGGAAAATGTCATAATGCCTCTGTATTGCTCCATGGTGAGACCGCACCTTGAATACTGTGTACAATTCTGGTCGCCGCATCTAAAAAAAGATATAGCTGCAATGGAGAAGGTACAGAGAAGGGCGACCAAAATGATAAAGGGGATGGAACAGCTCCCCTATGAGGAAAGACTAAAGAGGTTAGGGCTGTTCAGCTTGGAGAAGAGATGGCTGAGGGGGGATATGATAGAGGTCTTTAAGATCATGAGAGGCCTTGAACGAGTAGATGTGACTCGGTTATTTACACTTTCGAATAATAGATGGACTAGGGGGCATTCCATGAAGTTAGCAAGTAGCACATTTAAGACTAATGGGAGAAAATTCTTTTTCACTCAATGCACAATAAAGCTCTGGAATTTGTTGCCAGTGGATGTGGTTAGTGCAGTTAGTGTAGCTGGGTTAAAAAAAGGTTTAGATAAGTTCTTGGAGAAGAAGTCCATTAACGGCTATTAATCAAGTTTACTTAGGGAATAGCCTCTGCTATTAATTGCATCAGTAGCATGGGATCTTCTTAGTGTTTGGGTACTTGCCAGGTTCTTGTGGCCTGGTTTGGCCTCTGTTGGAAACAGGATGCTGGGCTTGATGGACCCTTGGTCTGACCCAGCATGGCAATTTCTTATGTTCTTACCCATGTAAAAAGTGATATTTAAAGGTGATGATTCAGAGGAACTGAATCAAATCTCAGTGAATCTGGAAGATGTAGAAGCGTAAGTTGACAATCTAAAGAGTAGCAAGTCACCAGCTGGTAGACGTCCCAGAGAGCTGATAAAACAGAGAAATGGGCCTTAAAGACTGGAGGGCTGGTACCTGAAGACTGGAGGGCTGCTAACGCAACGCCAGTTTTTAAAACGGGTTGATCCAGGAAACCACAGATGTCAGTGCTGGGAAAAATGGTTGAATCTGTTCTAAAGGACAAAATTAGTGAAAAACAAAAAATCCCCGTACCGATAAGTATGGTTTTTATGGGACAAAGCCAACGTGGATTTAGCCGAGGGAAGTCTTGCCTCACCAATCTGCTACATTTTTTTTTTGAGGGCGTAAATAAACATGCGGACAAAGGTGAGCCAGCTGATACGGTGCATCTGGATTTCCAGAAAGCGTTTGACAAAGGCCCTCGTGAGAGACTTCTTAGGAAATTAAAAAGTCATGGGATAGGGGGCATTGGGAACCGGTTAAAAAATAAAAAACAGAGAGTAGGGCTGAATGGTAAATGTTCCCAATGGAGGAGGGTGAATAGGGGAAGAGCCCCGTGGATCCGGGAACAACAAGTGAGGTGATCAGATTGGCCGATGACAACAAAATTATTCAAACTTGACGACAAGCCACAAGAGGATTGTGAGGAATTGGGTCGGGGGGGGGGGGGGGGGCTGGCCCAGCTTTGTTGCAGATGAAAGGGGGGGGCTGGTTCCGACCGAGCTGAAAGTGTGGGGGTGGGGGTGGGAACCCTTTCGTGACATCCGCTCTGTCCCCCCCCCCCTACCTAAACCGTCACGGACGGACGCGTCCGCGCCGGCGTGACGGGGGAAGCCGATCACCGACCTGGGGTGTCTGGCTCCGGCGCCCGGTTCCCCCCTTCCCAAGAAGCTTCCCTGCCTGACAGTCTCCCTGCCAAGAGTTCAGGCCCCCTTAGCACTCGCCCTTTCTCCTACTTGTGTAATACATGTGGGAAGAGCGAGCAGACGCCTGCCGCCGGGAGTCCTTGAGACTTCTCCGTGGGAGGAGGAGGAGGAAGGCCGGGGGTGGAACGCGTGATCGAGGCATCACTGAGCCGGAGGGGAGAACGAGGCCAGGATGGTGGTGGTGGTGGTGGGGGTGCTGGCGATGGACAAGCTTTCCTGCCTGATCCACACGCCTGAAGGCCGGGCGGCCCAGCGAGGCGCTTCAGAGAGCGGTAAGGCAGGATATTGGCGCACGTTTTAGCGACGTGCTGGGGCCCTGTGTACCCTTAGCACAGGCACGTGAAGACGGAGGGAGGGAGCGCCGGATCCTTGGAGAGCTGATGGGGCAGAGCTGAGATTGTCTCCCTCTACCTCGGTTTTGCACTGACTCTTACTAGACACTCTGTGTGTGTGTGCGCGTGTGTGCGTGCATAGTGCTACGGAGGAGCCCAGACCCCACCAGCCAGTGCCTATCTGTGTGTATAGCGCTACAGGGCAGCCGAGGCCTCCTCAGCCAGTGTGCATGTGATGTGTAGTGCTGCGGGGGGTGTCCCGGATCTCAACACCTCTCTGCCTCTGGTCTCGGGTGCCACAGATACCTCTCTGGGTATTTTCCGCCTCTCCTCTGTCTGCGGGCGCCCTTGGGTAGATCTTTGTGGGGTACTTAAATACCCTTTCCCTATCTCTCTGGGTATTTAACCTCCTCTCTCTCTCTCTCTCTCTCTCTCTCTCTCGCGTGTCCGCAGGCACCATGGAGATCTCTCTGGGCCAGTGGCTCCTCATCGGGGTACTGATCCTGGTCCCGCTGTTGTACGAGTGGAGCGCCACCTTCAAGTACTTCTGTAAAATGGCTTTCTACAATGGCTGGATCCTGCTGCTCGCCGTTCTCGCCATCCCCATCTGCGCCGTGCGGGGGCGCAACGTGGAGAACATGAAGTGAGTGCGGCGGGGCGCCGGCGGAATCCGGGTGGTGGTGTCACGCGAGGTCGCGGCGAAGGCCCCGGGTTTCGGCTTCTGCCTTCGCGGTGATGTCAAAATTTTGTTCGTTTTGGTGATAATTTAGATTCCAAGTTTAACAATATCCCACCCTTTCCCCCCCCCCCCCTTTCTCTTTGGATCTTGCCTTGCTCTTCTTTTCCCAGGATCCTCCGCTTCATGCTTCTGCATATTAAGTACCTCTACGGGATCAAAATAGAGGTTCGAGGCTGGGAGAACTTCAGCTTGAAGGAGCCCTACGTGGTGGTGTCCAATCACCAGAGTGAACTGGATCTGCTGGGTAAACGGCGCCGGCCTCGCTGTGCAAAATGAGAAAAATCCCAGCCGCACGGAGCCAGGACTCCTGGGCCAGGACTCCCCAGGGAGGTGCGGGGGGGGGGGGGGGGGGGGGCAATCCCGATAATATGGACCCGGAGCTGTCCCGGTAATCATGACCCAGGTGCCGCCCGGTGCCGGTACATGACAGGGTCGGCCCCGGTAATACCGATCCGGGAGACCCCCCCTGCCCTGATGGTAATCTCAGGAAAGGTCCCGGTAGACTTCTCTTCCCGGCACAGTCCCAGCGCTGTAGACTCAGGACCCTCGGGTAGGAGTGGGGGTGGTGGGAGGGACCCTCAGCTAGCAGTGAGAGGGCAGTTCGTCTCTCGCCTTCCATGCCCATCTCATGTGGGGGGCACTGACTCTCTCTCTCTCTCTCTCTCTCTCGCCAGGGATGATGGAGATCCTGCCCAACCGCTGCGTGCCCATCGCCAAGAGAGAGCTGATGTACGCGGGCACGGCGGGCCTCGCCTGCTGGCTCGCGGGCATTATCTTCATCAATCGCAAGAAGACGGACGACGCCATCAGCGTGATGTCCAAGGTGGCTCAGACCATGCTGCACGAGGACGTGAGTGTTGCCTCTCCGGGGGTGGGGGGGGGGGTGGGGGGAGGCTCTGTCCGTGCCAGACCGAGGCGAGGGAGTCTGCTAGCGTGCGGCGTCTGCGTAGGGCTCGGCAGCCGTATGGCTAGCGCGTTCTTTTTTTTTTCCCCCGGCAGGAGGTGTATCGGTGTTCTAGGGCCGCTCGCAGCGTGCGCGGCGCCGCCTTGCTCAGAGGAAGGGGGCTGCGGGAGTGCGGGAGTGCGGGCGGCTGGCGCCTTTGCCCTACAGCTGCCGAGGGTGGCTTTTATTGCAGGGTTTTGCGTTCTGGCGCCCTGCCTGGGCGGAGGGAGTCGGTGTGGCTGTTTTACTGAGGTGACCCCGGAATCTGAACATCCTGGGGAATAGCAAAGGGGGGAAAGTGTCTGGTTCCGCCCCCGCACCTGTTATTAGGGGGGGGGGGGAGTATCTGCCTGACTGGGGGTGCAGGGTTCTCCCTGAGATGCTGAATGACAGACCCCAGACCCCAGAATGACGCTAGTGAATAATAATTTTAATAGCAGTTTCACTGGAGGCCTGGAGCTGGCCAAGAGTTTCTTTGCACGTAGGGGCTTAGAGCTGTTCCTTGTGGCGCGGGGGGGGGGGGGGGCTTCCCAACCCTCCTATCACTCCCCAGATCCTCCTCTACATCCCCTAGTTGATCTTCTGTCGTTCCCCCCCCCCCCTCCCCTCCACTCTCCACAGCCAATCCCTCCCTCAAACCCCTCCTGCATTTGGTCCTTCCCTGGCTAGGGTCACTGTCCACATTTGATGGATGACATCTGACGGGAGGGAGGAGGCAGACTGATGACAGGGGCAGCGTTTTCTTTTCCTCTCGGGCGGGTTCAGTGGGGGGGGGGGGGGCGTGAAGAGAGGAGCTATGCGGTCTCCACCGGGCCCCCGTACAGGTTCTGCCTTTCCCCCTCCCTCTCGCGGCAGGTCCCAGGCCTGACGGTGATCCGCAGGCGGCAGTGGTCAGGGCGGAGGCCAGGAGTCAGGGCAGGCTCGCAGGCCCCCTGGTCCCTCTTCACGCAGAGCTTCCTGATACCTCGGACACTCGCGCAAGAGGGGCCTGCGGGGCCAGGGGGTCCGTGCCGGCTGAAAGGCTCCGCGCCGGCTTCCACTACTGCTGCCTGCTGCTAAGAGCGCTGCTGCCTGAGGGCACTTGTGATCCCAGCTGAAGGTTTTGTCGCTCACGGTTTGGGAAGCCCCGTTGTAGCATCTTTGCAACCTGCTCTGCTTCTGGGTTATTTAGGTAAAATTTGAGTTTGAAGAAGATTTGGGGGCTTTTTCCGGAAAATCGTCTTTTTAATATTTTTAATGCGTTTCCCAGACTCGCGTTTCGGGGTCCAGGATTCGCACACGGTCTCCAGCAGCCTTGGGAACTGTTGGGGTTTTTTTTGGTTTTTTTTCCTCAATCCGTTTGCAACGGGTCAAGACCTGCGCTGGCTTTTTTTTTTTTTTTTTTCCCCCCCACCCACGGATTTTCGCTGTAAAACTTGCCGTGGGTGTGAAGTACCCGCCGACTCCAGAGTCTGCTTTTCGTAACGCTTGATTTTTCGTTCAGAAACGACACGCATGGTCTGGAAAGCGCGAGTCTGCTCGTGATGTCTTCCAGCTCTGCGGAAAACATTGCCCCCGGGGGGGGTGGGTGGGGGATGTGCCTCCCCTAAACGTGGCTAGAAGCCCATTGCGTTGGGTTTGCCCATGTAAATGACTTTGAAAATTGTCCGGGGGGACGGAATGGGTAGATCATCTGCGTACGGCAGGCGCTTGATCTCCGAGCTGTTCGGACCGCGTGGCGGTTCTGAGGGTTCCTCCGGCAGCGCTCTAGGGAGGTCAGCCCGGAGATTCACCCTATGGTAGCCGACCTCGATCCGATAAGGGCAAAGAGTGATTTTTTTTTTTTTTTTTTTTTTAAATGTTCAAACATTTTGTATTGCTTTCAGTATGTGGCGAGTGACAGCGAGCGCCACACACGTCGGTGAACGAGTATACGACGGCGCGTTACAACAGACGGAATATCCCCTTAAAACAACCCTCTCCCCCCCCCCCCCCCACCCACACACACACTTAACAACCAATGCCCACGGCCTACGGCAGCGAAACAAGTACTGTGTGGGTGGAGGTCAACTTTTAACAGGGCCAGAGTTGAAAAGGGCTCCAGATCCGTGCAGCGCGTGCCTGCCTTGTCCCAACTTGTTGGTGGAACATGGAAAAGCGATCCCTGAGGGGTGTGCGTGTGGGTGTGTGTGTGTGGTTTTTTTTTTGTTTTAATAATCTCTCTCTGAGTCTCCGAGCAGGGTCTGAGCGTTCCCTAATCCTCACCGATCTCTCTCTCTCTGTCTCGCCCTTTCCCCGTGCAGGTCCGGGTCTGGGTCTTCCCGGAAGGCACGCGCAACCACGACGGATCGATGTTGCCGTTCAAGCGAGGGGCTTTCCATCTGGCAGTGCAGGCGCAGGTGAGGACTCGGAGGGAGCCCTGGGGGGGGGGGGGTGGATATCCTGGTACAATCACGGCCCAGCATTTGGTCTTTGGCGTACGTTCCCAGCGGAAGGCGCACCCAACTTGGAACCTGAGCTTAGTTTGGAAGGGTTCTGGCCTGCCTTCCCCCCGAGTCTCACAGGGTAGCATCTCTTGGAGTCTGCTTGTTGAAGCCGGCCTCCTTGCTGGCCCTTTCTGGCAACAAATTCCATGGGTTAATTGTCCACAGACTTTGCTTTCGAGCTGCTACTGGTTAGTTTAGTGCTAGTGCTATTTGATAGAGTGAAAACCCCAATCCCTATTAACCTGTTCCATACCACTTATGATTTTATAAATCTTTATCATATCCCCCCTCAGTCGTCTCTTCTCCAAGCTGAACAGCCCTAACCTCTTTAGTCTTTCCTCATAGGGGAGCTGTTCCATTCCCCTTATCATTTTGGTTGCCCTTCTCTGTACCTTCTCCATCGCAATTATATCTTTTTTGAGATGCGGCGACCAGAATTGTACACAGTATTCAAGGTGCGGTCTCACCATGGAGCGATACAGAGGCATTATGACATTTTCCGTTTTATTCATCATTCCTTTTCTAATAATTCCCAACATTCTGTTTGCTTTTTTGACTGCTGCAGCACACTGAGCCGATGATTTCAATGTGTTATCCACTATGACACCTAGATCTCTTTCTTGGGTTGTAGCACCTAATATGGAACCCAACATCGTGTAATTTATTTTGTTCTCTTGTATTTATAGAGGACTCCTTATTTACATTGTACACTTGTATATAATTATCCTCATCTATCTCTTTTATTTCTTATAGTCCCAGTTCATGAACCCTTGTTAATTGTAACTGCTTCTCTTCTCCATGTTTATTTATGTTTTTGGTTATATTTTTGCACCCCTGTTTTCTGTAAACCGACATGATGAGAACGAGTTCTTGAATGCCGGTATAAAAAAACCTTAAATAAATAAAATAAATAAATAATTACAGCAAGGGTTATTTTTCCCTATATGCATCACCTTGCACTTGTCCACATTAAATTTCATCTGCCTTTTGGGCGCCCAGTCTTCAGGTCTCGCAAGGTCCTCCTGTAATTTATCACAATCCCCTTGTAATTTAACAACTCGGAATAATTGGATTTTAAGAAGGCATTTGACATCAGCCCCCATGAACAGCTTCTAAGAAAACTAAAATGTCATGGGATAGGAGGCAATGTACTTTTGTGGATTGTAAACTGATTAAAAGACAGGAAACAGAGAGTGGGATTAAATGGCCAGTTTTCTCAATGGAGAGAAGTATACAGTGGAGTGCCTCAGGGATCAGTACTGGTGCTTTTTAATACATTATAATGATAAGTGAGGTGATCAAATTTGCAGATGATACAAAAATACACTACATCTACCGGCTCATCTTTATACATATGTTTGTTAACCTCTTGAAAAAAAATGTAGCAGATTTGTGAGGCGGGACTTCCTTTGGATAAATCCATGCTGGCTGTGTCCCATGTTTGTCTATGTGTTCTGTGATTTTGTTCTATGGAATAGTTTCCATAATTATTCCCAACATTGAAGTAAGGCTCACCAATCTATAGTTTCCCAGTTCATCCCTGGAGCACTTTTTAAATATTGGTCTTACATTGGCCACTTCCCAGTCCTGATGGAACCTTGTTCTGACCCAACATGGCAAGTCTTATGTTCTTAAGTACACAGGACAATTTTAATGATAGGTTACTGATTACTAGTAATAGATCGGAAATTTCATTTTTAAGTTCTTTCAGAACCCTGGGGTGAATACCATCTGGTCCGGGCAATTTGCTACTCTTCGGTTTGACAGTCTGGGGTACTACATCTTCCAAATCACGGTGAACCTGGAAGATGTGGTAGGCCAGATTGACAAACTGAAGAGTAGCAAATCGCCCGGACCAGATGGTATTCACACCAGCATTCAGAAAGTTTTTGGTTAATTTCCTTTAGGAAGTTTCATTTTGCTATATGTGTGCTTGGATGTGGCATCCCAAGGGGTGGTGTGCAGAGTATGTGTGTCAGTGTCAGAGACAGGCACCGATCCATCTCCTTGTTCTTACTTCCCACTGGTTGACATCTTTCTGGGCCAGTCGGCACCCCCAAAGCTGTATGAAACTGCAGAGATTGCAAGCTCTTTGATAGCTTGTGTCTTCATCCACGCTTCTATAAGTTCAAGTTTTTGCTGATTTTGTCTCTCAGTGTTTTATGCTGGATGGTTGCATCTTCTTCTTCTCCTCCTCCTAGATATGTATTTACTCCTCCCTGTCTGCATTCTTTTGTATTACAGTCTTCAGTCCATGGAATATTTTCACACGGAGGGCAAAATTACTCAGGGGCTGAAGTAAGATCTGCATTAGTGGAAGGAAGGCGAGTGAGGATGGGGTTATTAGTCAGAGGAGGAGGACAGTAAAAGCACAAGCATGGGTCCTGACATTCAGATACCTCATGGGTGGAGAACCCCCGCGCAGGAGGGGAAAATTAGAACCCGAGGCCTCATGGTTAAAAGACTTTCTTCTCTCCCCAGGTTCCCATCATCCCCATAGTCATGTCGTCCTATAAAGATTTCTACAACAAGAAGGAACGCCGCTTTACCACAGGTGAGGAATCCCCTTTTTGATTGAAGACTGAGGCTTTACCCCCTCCCCCCCCCCCGCCTCGATGTCATGGTGGCTTGTAGCGCACTGGATGACATCACAGCACAGGGATGTGTCACAGGAGGGGGTGACCGGGGGGGGGGGGGGGGGCGCGCCCTCAATATCTCTCTGGTCTCCTCTCTTGATGGGATTTTTTCTCTTTTTTTGGAGGTATTTTTATTACTTTGTGTCTCTCCTCTCTCTCTCTCACTTTCTCTCTCTCTGTCCATGCCCCCCCCTCCCCCCCCCAGGGAAGTGCACCGTGCGTATCCTCCCCAAGGTGGAGACGCGGGGGCTGGGACCGGACGGGGTGCCGGAGCTGACGGACGGCGTCCGGAAGAT
The DNA here is from genome assembly GCF_901001135.1 of Rhinatrema bivittatum. Lineage (NCBI taxonomy): Eukaryota > Metazoa > Chordata > Amphibia > Gymnophiona > Rhinatrematidae > Rhinatrema > Rhinatrema bivittatum. The sequence continues at coordinate 35,938,759 of NC_042633.1, forward strand.
GATGCTCGCCGCCTTCCTGGAGCTGTCGGGAGAGCCGGGCCAGACGAAAGACGTCTGCAGCCAGTGAAAGGGGCCCTGGAGTTGGGGGGGGCCCAGACCTGGGGCCACAGCACAGAAGAAGCAAAAGAAGGGGGGAAGTGGAGGACCAGCAGCGCGATCCCGAGGAATGGAAGGAAAGTGAAAACCCAAACGACGGCAGTAAAACGCGTTTCTTACAAAGGACTCTGAGGGCTGACCCTGAACAGAGAGCGACGTTGCGCGCGCGACGTCACGCGCGACGTCACGCCCGCCGCAGACTTTGCTCCAGCGCATCTCATTCCAGTGGCAGGTGACGGGGGACGGTGAAAGGACACTGGCCCCTCCCCCTTTTGCCAGCTCAGCTGGATGGCACGGTCCATCCCTTATTTCAGTCATTTCGGACTGCGCAGCAGCATGGCATGTTCCATATTTTTTTTTTTTTTTTGGACCAGGGCAGGTTCAGTGCGTCTGCAGCCGACCACGGTATCGCGGCCCCCCCATCCCTCCCCCCCCCCCGCCCTACTCGCTCACCGTTCTTCTCATTAATTCCAGCGATCCGTTCTATAAGTGCCAATGATTGCCAGCTTCCCTCTCCCCTCCTCGCTCTCTCTTCGGCGGTGATCGCCAACGTGCGGCGTCCCGCAGCCCTCTCCTTCCCGTGTCCCCGAGAGATGCCCCGATGTCTTCCCCCCCCACCCCTACGCACGCACACAGAGACAGGTTTGGCTGAAGATGAGCTGCTGTCCCACCCAGTGCTCGAAGAGGGACGTTCTGGGGGGGGGGGTGTTATACTCCTCCCCCCCCCCCCCCCCCGGTGTAGGACCTAGGACTTGAGCTTCTCCTAAAGGATTTTGGATGGGCGTTGGCAGCCCTCCCCCCCCCCAACCTGGGTTTCTGCCTCCAGACGCCGCTCTCGAATTTCTTGCCCGATTTGACACTGGTGTGGACCTTCTCCGCTCTTCAGGCCGGATGCCACAAACCCGAGGCCAAAAGTCAACTTTTCTCTCACGGTGATCTTCCTGTTTTCCCACCTTGCCTTTCCCTTTGGCTGTGCCTGGAAGGGGGAAGCTGGCTTAAGATGTCCACCTCCATTTTTAGGGGCCCTGACTGTCACTCAGCCTGTTTGGGGGGAGAACGGGGTTGGGAGGGGTTGGGGGGGTCTGTTCACATCAACACAGCAGGGGTGACCCAACTGAATGCGTTTTATCTTCTCTGGAAATAAAATCACCTTTTGGGATTCGAAGGCCCCCCCCCCCCCTTCTCCACACCTCCCCCAACTCTGAGTAATCTGTTATCCCAAGGAGAGAGGGTGCAGCTGTACAATTTTTACGCAAACCATGTTGTTGTATTGTGTGGGAAGGGAGAAGAGCTGCCCAGGGCGGACACCTTGGCTCTGTCCATGTCTCTAGGGCTGGGATGCAAGCGAGGGTCCCAGACCCCCCCCCCCCCCCCCCCGCACCACTGAATGTCTCACCACGTCCGTGTTGGTGAGAGTGAGGGTATGAGAAGGGCCACAGCTTCGTCTTAGCCTCACCATCCTTCTGCCCCCCCCCCCCCCCGTGTAACTACCGGATCAGGACCCCCTATAGATTTGCCTTGCCTTGACTTATCGTACAGTGAACGTTAAAGATGGTGAAGGACCGGAAATGTTCATGTGGATGGGAAAAATTGGGGTGCTACCTCCCCCTCCCTCCCCAGTGTCCCTCCTTATTTGAAGAGAACCGGAGCCTCATCTCTGAGGAGGATGGGAGGAAGGGAGCAAGGGGGAAGGGAAGTCTTTCTGCATAAGGGACCTGGCTCTTTTTAGGTTTGGGGGACTGGCGGGAACCTCCCCGGATCTCAGCCTTCCTGGACCTCTTTGTGGACCCAGTGTGCCTCGGGGAGGGAGGGAGGCTGTAGGGTTGAGGTTTTCAAGCTCTATAGTAGGTCAACTCTGAGCCAGCCCGGTTGTTAGAGATACACACACACACACACACACACACATATATATATCTATATATATATTTGTTGCATTAAAAAAATGTGAATTGTTCTTGGTTGTTACATTTCTCTTTCTGCTCCCTCCCACAAAGATGGGAATTGGGGTGCAGGGATAATGTCATCTCCCCTCCTGCCCCAAATAAGTAGATCCCCAAGGTGCACACAGGGGAATCCCCTTTCACCTCACTACCTTCCTCCGGCCCCTTTTGAGAGTAACCCCCGGTCCTGCGCTTGCCGCCTTAAGACGGGATGCGGAAAACGGGATATTTCTTGGCACCGCAAAGTGTGACCTTTGCTCCCCGTGCACATGTGCCAGTCCTGCTCCTCGTTTATGCCCTTGTGCCCCCTTTGGAACTCTGTAATTTCCTCTCCCCCCTCTCCCCCCCATCCAACCACTTGGACGAAGGGGGAGATTAGGGTGGTGGTGGGGGTGCAGAGCAACAGCCTATGGAGTGCCACTGAATTTCAGGGCAGGGATATCCCACCCCTGAGCCCCCTTCCTAGCACTTAATAAGATGTCCTCAGCAGGAGGAGGAGAGCGCGCCGTGCTCGCTGCTCTGCTCTGCTCCCTTTCTCCTGACCCGGTGCCATGGAGATTTGCTTTCTTGCCAAGGGATTATGAGTTTTCTTTGTGTGGGTGAGGGGATGCTTTGGAGGGGAGAGGGCAGCTCACTTCCGCTCTCGTCACTCCTTAAAGGTTTACATTTCCCCCCCGCCTCTGCTGCCGGTTGTCCTCGCTGACAGATGTCTCTTTTTTTTTATTCTAGAACTGTGACCTGTGCTGCTACTGTTTTGTTTTTTTTTTTTTTGTAAATCTATTTATTTTATATTTAAGTTTTTTGGTTTGTTTTTTTTTGGTTATTTTTCAGTCTGTTACCGTTTAGACCCTTCTCGTCGTTTTCTGATATTTGTTGATTGTCAGGAAAGGCAGCGAGGAGGGAGGGGGAAGAATGAGAGAGAGAGAGAGAGCGCTGTTCCCAGAACTCCCGCCGGCTGCCGTCCCGTCATGTCTAGTGTTAATCCTTACGTTGGAAAGAGGGTATCGTGTGTCGCGTGTGGCAGAGGGAGAGTCCTGATTGTCATGTTTTGTCTGAGTGGACAGAGGCAGGTGGGGTTGATGGGGGGGGGGGGGGGGGGGGGGGGGGGGGGAGGTGAGTGGATAGAGGACAGCTGAGGCTTGACACACAGGCGCGCCCGCACCGTGCCACGAGAGCAGGTTGCGTGGCCACAGCCGCCCTGGGGAACAGCAGGGCCACAATCCCATGAAACACTGATTTGGTATCGGACTTTGCCCTGCTCTGGGGGGGGGGCCTGACCTGTGGGCCTGGAAGTCAGGCTCATCCGAGAGAGGAGTGGCAGGGCGACTGCTGGCAGGTGCGGGGGAGAAGGAAGCAGGACCCAGGGACATTGTCTTTTAAGGTGTTCGTTTGGATCTTATCCTCCCTTCCTGCAACAGTTTCACGTGTGTGTTTACCCTGTGACTTCAGCACTCAACAGTTTTAACTCATGAAAATTAAGTTGTTTTTTTTGTACCGTTACATCCTCTGTCAGCGCAGATGTGCCATGGGACAGGAAAGAGCAGCTAGGGTTCTCTCCTGAGCTGCTGACAGCATTCGAGAGGGACTCCCCCCCCCTTGTTTGCAAAAGCAGCTGTTTATAAGAAGGCCCATGGTCTGAGCTTTAAATTGTGGCGCGCCACTGCAAACAAAAGCGCCCGACCGGTGATCTGAGCTGAGACCCAGAGCCAGCAGTACTGTGCTCGCAGGCATCGCCTGCAGCGCTCCTTTATACACACAGGGACATTGACTACGGAAAGGAAACGCAGCCTGAGCTTTGTGCTCCAGTGTCGCTCGGCAGAGGGATCGGTTCCACACGGGGAGCTTCGCTGCAGATATTTTTTTTTTTTTTGGCTCCGTTAACCGTTTTCTGAGGTTGGGAATTTTCCTTCCTGCCGTTCAGTCTGTTACAAAAGCAAATCCCGGTAAATTTGGAAAGCAGAGAACGCCCCGAGCCTGTTCCCAGACCCTCCCCCAGGTTGGAAAAAGATTTCGAGCGCACGGCAGGAGGGGGGGAAACACGCTGTGAGGGATTTTGGATGTGTGAGCCCCTTCGGGGAGCAGCACGCCCGCAGGAGAGTTGCCCTGCTCCTCCTGAGGGGGGGGGGGTACAGTCCCTGTAGATGTGGCTGTGTGTTCTGTGGTTGTCTGTATAATGTAGTAACACACAGTGATACTGTAGTAAGACCACCTGTTAATAAATCTCACCTGGTTACTAACACCGTCCTCTGCGTCTGCTGTTTTGTACACACACACACATCCCCCCCCCCCCCCCCCAGAGATGGCCCTCACATGGGGCGACGCTTCACTGTAATTTCTCCAGGATCCACCTCACGCTCCCCTGGATAGAAAGGCCACGGGTGTGTCGATGCCTCACTATAACTCCCCCAGGATAGGCCTCGGAGACGACACGGTTCTTCCCTATAGCACCCCCCCCCCCTCTCTCCCCTCCCCTCAGAGGCGACGAAAAAAATAAAAATGTGTAAGTTGCACGGAGCAGGGACCGTCCCTCGTTGGCGTGGACCGCACAGCACCAGGGGGGTGACGCTCAACAGCTTTAGCGTTTTAACCGGGCAAACTTCGGTGCGGGGTGGATCCTGAGGGGAGGGTCAGGGCCGCGGGGCCGCGTTGGGTGGCAAGGACGTGGGTGACCTGCTGGTGAACCGGGCAGCAGTGCCGCCCTCGCCGCAGGACAGGGAGAAGCCGCTCCCCCTGGCGGCTTTCGGTTGCCTTTCCACCCGGGTGCGTGGCTTTTGTGTTTCAGAAAACCCGCTTGCTTTCCTCTCCTCTCTGCCCCACCCTGTGTGATTTTTGCTGTCGCGTTCAAGCTGTTTTGCTCCTCGGTTTGCCGCAGGATTGACCGATCCCGTCGCTTCTTGCGAACCAAGCGCCTGCGACCGTCACGAAGTCAACTCATTTTTTTTGTGCACGGCCTGAGACCTTCCAAAGGCGGGTTTCCTCTGGACCCTGGTGGTTAGGCACCCAGCCCTCTGAGGTAGTTCCCCCAGACCTCGTGGTTAGCTCTGGGCCTTCTGACATCATTCCCCTAATCTTCTGGTTAGCCCTGAACTCTCTTGCTATCGTCCTCTGGACCCGGTGGTTATTTCCAAACCTTCTGACATCGTCTCCTGGATGCCGGAACATCTGACCGGGGCACGTGCAAGAGCGTTTGGCGCCTTAGGTGAATCTTTGGTCGTGTGCGTGCGCACGCCCCTTCCCCCAACAACGTGACAATTGGTGGCAGCTCCCGCGTGGCGCTCCTTCCGGCGGCAGTGGCTCCCGCGTGGCGCTCCTTCCGGCGGCAGTGGCTCCCGCGTGGCGCTCCTTGCTTCCGGCGGCAGTGGCTCCCGCGCGGCGCTCCTTGCTTCCGGCGGCAGTGGCTCCCGCGTGGCGCTCCTTCCGGCGGCAGTGGCTCCCACGTGGCGCTCCTTCCTTCCGGCGGCAGTGGCTCCCGCGCGGCGCTCCTTGCTTCCGGCGGCAGTGGCTCCCGCGCGGCGCTCCTTGCTTCCTTCCGGCGGCAGTGGCTCCCGCGCGGCGCTCCTTGCTTCCGGCGGCAGTGGCTCCCGCGTGGCGCTCCTTCCGGCGGCAGTGGCTCCCGCGCGGCGCTCCTTCCTTCCGGCGGCAGTGGCTCCCGCGCGGCGCTCCTTCCGGCGGCAGTGGCTCCCGCGTGGCGCTCCTTCCTTCCGGCGGCAGTGGCTCCCGCGCGGCGCTCCTTCCTTCCGGCGGCAGTGGCTCCTGCGCGGCGCTCCTTCCGGCGGCAGTGGCTCCCGCGCGGCGCTCCTTCCGGCGGCAGTGGCTCCCGCGCGGCGCTCCTTCCTTCCAGCGGCAGTGGCTCCCGCGCGGCGCTCCTTGCTTCGGTGATATCGGCTCTGGTACAGTGCCACGCGCCGGCGGGATTTTGCCGTTTCCTGATGGAAGCACCGGCCCTGCTTCTTGACATTGTGTCCTAGACATCCTCGTTGGCTTTGAACCATGGGATGCGGGGAACCTGGACATTGTCGTTGGCTTTGGACCTGCAGATGGCATTCCCCTAATGTTCCTGTAAAGCTTCTGACTTCGGGCCGTGACCTGCTGGTTAGCACTAGAGGTCTTCTTGTCGTCCTCCAGGGCACGCCTGGCTTTCGCTCCGCAGCGTTTGAACGAGATATGAATCTCAGGGAATCTGCCCCCTCTCCCCCCCCTCCACACACACGCAACACTGGTGGAGTCCTACCCGCTGTCGTCTCTGCAAGCTGATGAGCTGGAAGGGGGCTCCCAGAGCCCCCTTGTTTCTGAAGGAAACCCGTGGCACAGTTCCTGGCCTTGCCACACCTGTGCCACGATGGAAAAAAAAAAAAGCTGGGCCACCTTCGTCTGGGGACGCATGTTAAAACCCCACGAGGTACTGGTGGTACAGACCTGCCGGTGGCGTTCTCCAGAAATTCGCCGGAGCATAACCCAGGCGTAGGAGATGGGGGGGGGGGCCCCGGCTGTCCATTCTGGCTTTTGTGGCTCCCAGACCCCCTCGTCCCTGGCCAGGGACTCCTGCAGTGCTTCCTTTGAATTTTATACCCATGATATGACCTCAGAGTTGTGTGTGTGTATATTTCCCGTGTACCCTTCCGTCCCAGGGGAGGCCGTGAAATTGAGAACCAACCCTTTTCAAAACTCGCCATGTGGTTTTGCGATCCTTTGCAGCGGGACGCCCCCCCCCCCCCCCCGAAAGCCCCCGGGGGACGCCGCACAGGATGGCGCCCCGTCGGTTTGCGTGACGACGTGCACGGATGCGTGTGCAGCTCCTTTCAATCCTGCCCACGCCACGGCGGGGGAGGGAGAAGCAGCTGAAGGTGCGTGGCAAGGGTGCGTGGCTAGGGTGCAGGCTGAGCAGGTCCCGGCTGGAACTTGCGGTTTTGAAATTTTTTTTTTTTTCCCTGGGAAATTACTGGGCAAATCCGAAGTAGAGATCTCAGCATGTCCTATGGGGGGGGGGTTTTAAAACCAGGCCTGGATTAGCCCTGCCGCCTATAGCTCGGAGCCAGGCAGCAACCCAAGCAGCGGAGCTGGGATTTCGGCAGTGCCTGGGGTTGAGGAGCCGGTGCTGGGAAGCTGGAGGGACTCGCCCCTTCGTGAGTCTTCGCTTCCTTTGCCGGGGCTGCTGCCGGAGGCTCCTTGGGGCATGGCAGCTGTGCTTCAGGAAGGGAAGGGGGGTGGTGCCGGTGGTACCAGAGCACTGACTCACTTCCCTGCGTGGAGCAGCTTCTCACAGCCGCTTATCTCGAGCTCTCAGGACCTGGCAAGAAGGGTGGAAGGAGGGGAGGGTGACACCGCCCTCTCCTTCAAACATCTGCATGGGCCGGCCTAAGGCCAAGGAGAAAAGGCAGAAGGCCAGAGGCAGCCAAGAGCTCAGGGGCTTCTTTGAAAGTGGAGTGAAATTTCCCAAAGTGCATGGGTGAGAGAGACAGGGGGCGAGTTACCTGCTGCACCCTGGCCCTGACTTCTGTATAAAACATCCCGGACGCCTCCTCCCCGTAGAAATCAGAAATGTGTTTCTTTTTATTAATAATTAATACCCAAACTGCAAATATAAATTAGATTAAAATATGAAAAATAAATCCCGGTTTCAGCAGGCGGGGGGTGGACAAGACTGACGGATTTTGTAGGCCGCAGGGGCGGGGTGAGGGGGGGTGTCCGCCCCCCTCACCCCGATGCTTGGCTCCAGAGGATGTGGCGGGGGTGAGGGTTGTGTTCAGCACCAGCTCTGGGTTGGCAGATGAAGAGGCCGCAGGGCGGAGGATTCTCGGGGAGGTCGGGGGGTCATTGGGTGCCGGGATCCGACCTGAAGCCGATCTCGTTGTCCTGACACGCACCTGTGCGGAAGAAAGAGAGAGAGAGAGAGAGAGTCAGACCGACCTCTGGTCCTCCGTCCCCTCTATTCTGCTGGAGTCTCCAGCGCTCTTTTCGACCTGTACAACTGATGGGGGGGGGGGTCACGTGGCTCCTGCTCATCAAGGGTGGGGCCAATCCAGCCTTGGTGGTTTTACCACCTTTGTAGACTGGGACTGGGGTGGATTTGTTCTGCCCACCAGGCCCTGATTTGTTACTGGTGTCATTGCCCACCCCTTCCCTCCCCCCCCCCCCCGTGCCCGCCAGCTCCAGCCGTGACCCTTAACGTGCGGCGAGAGAGGGGGGTGCGGGCCTAGCCGGGCCGCGCGGCGTTGCCCGCAAATGCAGTGGGTGGTGCGCGCTCAGGCTGGACTCCGAGCCTGCTACTGCTGGGCTGGTATCCACCGAGGGTCGTCATCCCACCCCAGGGTCCTGATGGTGGGCCCCCCCCCCCCCCCCCCCGGGCGATCAGAGCTGCCGCTTCCTGCCTACACTGGATCAGCGAAGACGCTGGATCTGTCGTGCTCGACATGTCCGGTCTCTCAGTGGTGGGAGTCGGGTGGAAGAGGACCCCCCCTTCTGTACACCGACTTCACAGGAAGCTTAGAGGCTGGTGCCAGAGGGATCTCTTCTACCCCCCCCCCCTTCCCTATAGTCCCTGAGGGGTGTGCAATACTCACAGGACCCCATCTTTTCCTCCATGTACATGAGCTGGTCACTCAGTGACTCCAGGTGGTCCAGCTGCCGGAGGCGGGTCCACAGCTCCTGCACGTGCTCCGCCTTAATGTCCTCCAGCCGCATGGGGACGAGCTTCTGGAAGGTACTCAGTGTCCACTCTAGCCTCTGTGGGGAGGGGGGGAGAGAGGAAGTCAGAGCCGCTGGAGAGACAGAGAGGGGAGATGAGGGAGAGAGGAAGTTGGCAGCTGCTCAGGGCAGGCGGGAAGGGAAAGGAGGTCATTGCCATAGCGTGGGGAGAGAGACACTGAAAGACCTCATCAGTAGCTGACACAGGAGGAGAGACGACTGAATGCTAGAAAGTAAGACAGCGGCGCCTGGACTATGAATCTTTCTAGTTGTGGTGGCTGGTCCCCCAGTCTGTTTAGCCACAGTGGCGGGCTATAAGTCACTCTAGCTGGGCTGTGGGTCTCTAGCCCTGGTGGCTGGCCTGTAGGGTCTTTCTAGTATCGGTTGCCAGGCTATCCAAGTCTCTTTGGCCACGGTGGCTGGACAGGCTAAAGGTCTTTCAAGCAACGTTGGCTGGGCAACCTGGAGCTTTCCCTAGCCATGGTGGCCAGGCTGTTGCTATATGTAGGTTCAGAGGCCAGGCCATAGATCCCTCTAGCCATGGTGGCCAGCTCTAGGCCTCTATAGCCATGGTGGCTGGGCTATCTCTCTAGGCGCGTTGGTTGGGCTGTAGATCTCTTTGGCCTGGAGGCTTCTCTAGTCATGATGGCCAGAACATAGGTCACTCTAACCACAGTGGCCAGGCCATTGATCTTTGTATTATCTCTGCTGATTTTGATCCTTTATCTCTTGGGCCCAGGCATCCCAGTAGCACCTGAAGCTGTCCTACCCTACCCTGTGCAATGTCATAGCTTTTGCGTGAGATTTACCTCCTGCATGTCCACCATCTTTCCTCGGAGCTCCTTGACCTCGTTGGTCAGTTCCTCTGAGGCTAAACTCGGACCTGTAGAGTTGATAGAGACAGGAAACGTTACCCAGGGCCACTCTACACCCACATGGGGAGTTGGATCTCCATGCTGGGAGTTCTAATCCCCGGCTCTGTCACTGTGTGTCTGTGAGTGTGTGACCATGGGGTGAGGCACTTCATCCCCTCTGTGCCTGAGTTCTAATCCCCGGCTCTGTCACTGTGTGACTGTGAGTGTGTGACCATGGGGTGAGGCACTTCATCCCCTCTGTGCCTGAGTTCTAATCCCCAGATCTGTCACTGACTATGTGTGACCGAGTGAGTCACCTTAGCTCCCCTCCTGCAGCTGACTGACACTGTTCCCTGTCAGTGAGGGAGCTGTAGTGCTGCCTGGGCAGGGGTGAGAAGGGGGAAAGACATTACCTGAGGTTGGCCAGGCAGGGCTGGGGCTGGGCAGCTCCTGGCAGGATTTCCCATCTGGACCCAGGGAGAAGCCAGGGTGACATGCGCAGTGGTAGCTCCCTGGGGTGTTCACACACTGCTGGGAACAGGAATGAATTGGGGTCCGACACTCATCAATATCTACCAATAGAGAGATGAAGACAGCATGAGAGAAAGGGAGTAAGGGGGAGAGGAGGTGAAAAGGAATGAGAGAGACAGGGTGACGAGAGAAGGGGGAAGCAAGAGAGAGGGAGAGAAAGAAGGGACAGAGTCATGGGAGAGAGCATGAGGGAGAGTGTGAGAAAGAGAAGGAAGAGACAGGGAGAGGGAATGAGAGATGGTGACAGGAGAGAAGGGGGAAGCAAGAGAGAGAGGGAGAGAAGGAAGGGACAGAGTAATGGGAGAGAGCATGAGGGAGAGTGTGAGATGGAGAGGGAATGAGAGATGGTGACAGGAGAGGTGGGAGAGCATGAGAGGGGAAGAGGAGAACAGAACAGGGAGAGGGGACAGCATGTAAGCAGGAGAGAAGGAATGAGAGGGAGAGACAGGCGAAGGGGAGAGCATGGGAGGGGAAGAGAACAGAACAGGGAGAGGGGACAGCATGTAAGCAGGAGAGAAGGAATGAGAGGGAGAGACAGGCGAAGGGGAGAGCATGGGAGGGGAAGAGAACAGAACAGGGAGAGGGGACAACATGTAAGCAGGAGAGAAGGAATGAGAGGGAGAGCATGGGAGGGGAAGAGGAGAAAGAGGATGATTAGAGAGCATGTGAGAGGGAGAGAACAGGGTCATGGGAGATAGGGAGGTGATGGGGGGGGATAGGAGGAAGAGCTTTGGGTGATGAGGGAGTGCAAAGGCGAGTAAGAGATCTCCAGTAGAGTCGGCTGAGGTTGCGGTGATTGGAATCCATGGAGAGAGAGGGGGTAACTCACCGATGTGGCAGTATTTGCCTCCCCAGCCTGGAACGCACAGGCAGACGTCGGGTCTGGAGCAGGAGCCTCCGTTCCTGCAGGGCTTGCGACAGAGCGCTGTGCGGGGAGAGTGAGAAAGAACCCGAGATGTGATGCAGACTCCCTCCACTGCCAGAAACTGTGCCACTAGGACTCAAAACCCTGCAAAATCCCCATCAGTATCAGCGTAGCAAGTCTGCTGTATGATAACAGCACTAACTGCCAGGACTCCCACAGCAACAACCCTACCTCTGAAAAAAACAGCACTCCAGGTATTGCACTGGGTCCTAGAATACCAATACACTTCCTACTGGGAAAACAGAACAGGCCGGACTGCTACCGATCCCTAGACAGAAACTCAGAGCTAGCTTTTGGAGTGGGTTTGACCCATGTGATCGCACAGGGTGCCGTGAGTGAGGAGGCACCGTAGAGGTACAATGTCATGTTGTCCCCTCTTCAAAAAGGACTTTGCAGCCGGATTATTAAAGTCCCTGTGGTGCCACAGCATAGCCCATCTTGCCATGGCGTGAAGAAAGGGGAGGCCCTGTGAGTATGTTTTCTGTGCATGCCTGGGAGAAAGCCTGTGTGTGTGCGAGAGAGCATGAGAGCCCGTATGCATATATGTTTGTGAGACTGTCTGTGAGAGAGAAAGAGAGAGAGCCTGTATGCATGTGTGAGTGTGTGGATGTATGAGAGAGCCTATATGCATATTTGGGTGTGTGAGAGAGCCTGTGTGCATATGTGAATGCCTGTGCCCAAGTGTGTGTGTGTGTGTGAGAAAGGGTTTGCATGAAAGCCTGTGAGAGAGAGAGAGACAGAAAGAGAGGGAGAGCCTGTGTATGCAAGAACACTGCTATGTTTACGTTAGAGGGAGTGTATGTGTATGTATGCGTATGAGAGATAGAGAATAAAGTTTATGCAGTCCCCTCACCCGATCCACGACAATCTTAGAGTGACTGGAAATCAAAAGATCCCAGATATGGTGAGTAGGAGATAATTTTGTTTTGAAATATTTTATTGGTTTATGATAACTTTTTAAATGAAAGTGTGTTTAATTATTGAATGATGTCCTGTTTATCAGCTATTTTGAAATATTTATTCTTTCTGTTAGTATAGTTTTACTTTTATGACTGATGTATGTGTAAGCGCCTGTGTGCATGTGTGTGTGTATAAGAAGGAAAGAGAGCCTGTGTATATATGAGAGAGGGAATGTATGTGAGAACATAGGCATGTGTATGAGGGGGGGGGTGCGAGAGAATGAATGTGTAAATATGTGTGAGAGAGGAGATGAACTTTGTGCGGCCCCCACCTCCCACGATCACAACAATCTTGGGATGACTGGAAATCAAAAGAACTCAGGTTTGGAGAGCAGGAGATTTCTAAATCCTTATTAGTTTTAATTATTGAATGTTATTTGATGTTTCTGCTGTTTTGAAATATTTTATTAGTGTTTTGGGAAATGTATAAGTTTTAAAATTATGTTTTGAAACATGTATTCTTTTTAATAGTATGGTTTTACAATTATTAATTCATGATTTATATTTCTTGATGTTATTCTTTGATGGTTTATGAGGGATGGTAATGTGGCACTGCATACACTGTCTGGCTTGTTGTGGTTTCCAGTTCAATTTCTGTCTGCACATTTTTATTTCTGCTTTATGGTCTCTTTGTAACGTATTTCATCTCCAACAGGTAACTGACACCTTGGGTATATTTTCTGTAATCTATGAGGAGTTAAATATCATCTGAATAACATCTTGCATCCGTTTTTTAAAACTCTTGATGCGATGCTGTCAGATGGGTTTAAAATTAGCTTTGCTGGGTGGCTGGAGCTGGTCAGGGCTTTCTTTATTGCATGTATTTATTTATTTATTTATTTTAAAACTTTTCTATACCGTTGCTAAGTTAAATACCGTCGCAGCGGTTTACATGTAGGCACATATTTAGTGTAGGTAAAAGTGTACTATAGTACATTCTAACAGGTGCCGTCAAATGTTCGGTTACAATATATCATTAGACATAGTCATTTAGCGAAGTAGTTCATGACCAATTGTACCGAGGTACTTACACCGGTAGTTTTATTACACATAGTATTATAGTTATGTTTTATTGTGGTGTAGAGTTCATAGACTAATCTACTGTATAGTCCTAAGGACTGTATGTTGGTGCCTTTCTGTCTTTTCCTGAAATATTTCTCTCTATTTTCCCGTCTCTTTGTAAAATGCTTGTTTAAAAAGCCATGTTTTTAGGTTTTTCTTGAATGTCTTGAGATCACTTTGTAGCCTGATCTCTGGAGGCATTGTGTTCCAGATTATGGGTCCTGCTAGTGATAGGGCTCTTTCTCTCACTTGGGTCAGCCTTGCTGTTTTAACTGTTGGGATGGTTAGGAGGGCTTTATTTGCTGAGCGGAGGTTCCTGTATGGGACGTGTACCCGTAATGCTGTGTTCAACCAGTCTGATTTCTCATCTTAAATTAGTTTGTGAATGATACTTAGGGTTTTGTATTTAATTCTGTGTTCAATTGGTAGCCAATGTAACTCTGCTAGGGTTTCGGTTATATGGTCCCGCTTTCTTTTTCCGGTCTTAATGTTGTATTAGGTAGTCCTAACATAAGGGCATTGCAGTAATCTGTGCTGGAGAAGATTAGTGCCTGTAGTATTGTTCGGAAGTCATTTTGAGTTAGCAGTGGTTTAAGTATTCTGAGTACTATGAGTTTTGCATAACCTTCCTTTACTTTTAGTGATATGTGTTGTTTCAGATTGATTTCAGGGTCTATTATTATTCCCAGGTTACGTACTTTTTCTGCTAGTTCAATTTTCTGGTTGTCTTTGAGTATTATTGATGTTTGACTGATTTCAGAATTTTTTCGTTCTAAGTGAAGAAATTCTGTTTTATCAATATTAATTACAAGTTCTGTTTGTGTCAGTAGTTGTTTTTTAATGCTTAGGTACATGTTGGCTAGGTTTAATGTTTTCTCTAGAGTGTCCTCTATGGGTAGAATTAGTTGAATGTCGTCGGTGTAAATGTAGGGCCCTCAGGAGTTTTTCTTGCAATGTCTTGTAGCCTGGTTGCCAGGTAAAGTTAAGGACAGGCCAAGGTGGGCCTGGGCTAGGGATGGGCTCTACTTCTTGGTTATTTCGACAAAATTTGAAATTTGTGTTGGAGATTTCTTGGCCTCAGTTCTGCTGTTGATGTGTGATCCCGGGATATGTGATTGATAGGAAATGAAACGATCTCTTTTTATTCTGCAGATGCAGGATTTATGGATGGAGATAATGTCTATTTCTGTATTTCTAAGGCCGGCCCTGGTGGTGACGGAGATGGGGAATGGGGAGAGGGCCGAGGTCAGGGTGAGAGATAACACCTGCCCACTGCCCCTAATCCATGTCAATCGGGGGTGTGAAGGGGGGGGGGGAGGTCTTCTCCCACCTCCTCCCAGTCTGACTTACCTTACCCTTTGCTGCCAAGGAGCAGCGCTCAGTTGGGGAAGGGGGCGGGCAGTGCCATATTAACCACTTTTGGCACAGAGCGCCATTTGCCCTAGAGCCAGCCCTGCAGAGTCCCTCGCCTCTGTCTCGCGCACACGCAGAATACAGCCAGGCAGACCCTCCCCGTACACAGAATAAGAAACAGAAACATGCAGGACCTTGCAGGCGTGTGTGTCCCCCCTCCCCCCCACCCCTCCCCAGTTCACCTTGCTCACAGCTGGTGGCCGCTGGATGCTTTTTCTGCCAGCCAGGGCAGCAGGTGACGCTGGTCTGCAAGACGTCCTTCTTCACCTGCCGGTGCGACACCCTGTACGTGGTCCTGTCGGGACAGAATCGGAGCAGGTGGGCACGGGGATGGGGGGGTTCTCTTCCTGTCTCTCTCACTCTCCTACCCACCCCCCAGCTGCCCCGTGACCTTCAGCTGGTCACTTAACCTCCCACAACCACAGCTTTCGGCTGGGATGCCTCAGAGATTCCCCCCAGAAAGGCATAAACTTTTAAAGTCAGGAGGAATAATTCTGCAGCCCCCCCCCCACACACATACCTGCCCCCCTCCCTTGGGGGTTACCTGTAGGTGCTGCAGGTACCTCGACCCTTGCACGTGGTGAGATACGGCTGGTACACGGGCTGGATATACGACTCGTTGTAGACCAGCGGCAGCCGCTGGGTTTGCTTGGAGCAGACTCCCCTGGGGGGGGGGGGGGAATAAAAGGATAGAGCTGGGGTAAAAGCCCCCTTCAGTATACACAGAGGAATGCCACGGGAGCAGAACAAGGGTCCCCCTCTCACCCTTAGCTACACAGCCTTAGTATCCCTCCCCCCCCCCCCCCCCAGTTCCTGTTCATTGTAATTTCCACCTGCTGTTATACTGTAAACTGATATGAGGTCGCTTCGAAGAATATCGGTATAGAAAAGTTTATAAATAATAATAATCCCATGATGGCATCGATCGATACCATATTAGTGGGAGGCAGGGGGGGGGGGGGAGAGAGAGAGATGGGGGGTGGTAGGGATACATGGTGCTAGATGGTGAGAGGAGGGGGGGAGGTGCAGGGACACCCCCCCTCCCCCAGGAAGGATCTGAGATAAGGAGAGGTGCACGTTAAACCTCCCCCCCTCGCCACAAGGCCCCCCCCTCCTGAAACGGGTGCGGGGGGGCCACCTACCTCCCTTCCTTCAGTACTTCGGCTCTGGCCCCGAGGTCCATGCTGAAAGCACAGGTCAGCACCGCAGCCACCAGCCCCGGCAGCCTCATGGTCAGTGCTTGTCCGAACCCCCCCCCGCTGGGCCCTTCTCCGCAGAATCGCAGCCTGGGACCAGGCCCCCGCTGGAAAAGAAAAACAGAAAGAGGGGACAGAGTGACCTGGCCGGAGGCCGCAGCCCAGCGACAGAGCTGAGGCACCGGGCGGACAGGAGGCAGAACTTGGGGATTGGAACCCAGAGCTCGAGGCTCCCTGAATCGCATCTGCAGGTCGTATAAGGGGGGGGGGGTGTTCTCCCAGGAAACGGCGCCTCCCTCCCCGGTGCCCCCCCCCCCCCCCCGAGACGCGGGAAAAGGTGGCACCCTCTCACCGCTCCGTGAAAAGCCCCAACGCGCACCCCTCCTCCCTCTCCCCCCCCTCTGCAGGAATAACCCCCCCCCCCAGCACACACAAACAGCCCCCTCCCTGCTGCTCCCTGAAAGCGAGAGACCCTGACGCTCCTCCGTAATCCCTGAACTGTGATGGGCACCCGTTAGTAGCGCGACCCCCCTCCCCCCTCCCCCCTCCTCCCCTCCCCCCATCCCTGTATCCCCCCCCCCAGTGCTTCCCACAGTAACGCGGCAGGTGAAATGCCCCCTCCAGTCTGCCCGGCAAAGGTTTGTAGGGTGACAATCCTTCCCCGGTCCGTATAGCGCTACAGTCCCCTCTTCTCTCTCCTGTACGGACGGACAGGTGGCAGGCGGGACCGGCCCGGCTTCTCCCTCTCCAGGGACGGGGATAACCCCGGTGGGGGTGCCTCACCTTCAGAGGGCGCCGCGGTCCTTCCTCAGGCACCCCCCCAAGCCTCCTGAGGGGGGGGGGGGGGGAAGGTGACTGGGGCAGCAGGTGGCCCCGCTCCCCGGCTCCCGACTCGTCTGCGGCTGCCCTTGCCGAAGTCAGGATCCCATCTCTCCGCGCACCCGGCCGTGCCCCGCCGCCAGTCCCCTCTCCCCCCCCCCCCCCCAGCCGAGGGGACCTCCCCATTCCCTGGCAGCAGAGAGGGACCCGGCATCATTCTTTCCTGTCTCTCTGATCCTCCTGTTCCTGTGATAGGGAAGGGGTGAGGGGGGGGAGAGAAACAGGGAGGGGTCCCGCATACTCCCATTCGCATACAAATACTATTTTACCCTTAATCCATCCTTGTATAAGTCCCCTCTAGGCTTGACTCCTGAGCAACTGCCCCCCCCCCCTTTCTAAAACACCCCCCCCCCATCCCATCCCAATCTGTCATGGGTCTCGGGACGCTGCCAGTAAAGGGGGGTCCCTCTGAGAGCCACTGAATGTCTCGCCCCCATTTCTGTCTAACCTTTCTCCTGTACTCCTGTCCCTCAGACTGACAGACGGACAGATACTGATAGACAGAAAGGAAACGAGAGAGAGAGACCCAAATCTTTTCCCGTGGTCCCTGTCCCCGGAGGATCACCCAATCCAGCACCCTTACCTTCTGCCTTTTCCTCAATCCCAAATCCCCTCTCCGGACCTTCAAACGCAGCCTGGGAGAGACAGACCAAGGGTTCCCTGCTCTGGGGGCCAATCCCCTCCTCGCCGCCTCCCTCTTGCTGTTTCCCTCGCAGCTGGGCTGCGGAGGGGCATTCTCAGAGGAAGCCGGGGCTGCTGTGTCCTCCCGTAACTCCACCACAGAAACACACAGAGGGGTATTCATGTACCCACTGAGCACTGCCGCTCCGGAAAGGTCACATTCCCAGGGTCTTCCTGCTCCGCTGGACTGTCTCGGCGGCTCCGGCAAAATGCAGAGAGTGCCAGGGCTGAAAATGCCAGGGAGGAGACTCCGGCAAAATGCAGAGAGTGCCAGGGCTGAAAATACCAGGGAGAGACTCCTGAGAAATGCAGAGAGCGCAGGGGCTGAAAATGCCAGGGGGGAGACTCTGACAAAATGCAGAGAGTGCCAGGGCTGAAAATACCAGGGAGAGACTCCTGAGAAATGCAGAGAGCGCAGGGGCTGAAAATGCCAGGGGGGAGACTCTGACAAAATGCAGAGAGTGCCAGGGCTGAAAATACCAGGGAGAGACTCCTGAGAAATGCAGAGAGTTCCAGGGCTGAAAATACCAGGGAGAGACTCCTGAGAAATGCAGAGAGCGCAGGGGCTGAAAATACCAGGGGGGAGACTCTGACAAAATGCAGAGAGTGCCAGGGCTGAAAATACCAGGGAGAGACTCCTGAGAAATGCAGAGAGCGCAGGGGCTGAAAATGCCAGGGGGGAGACTCTGACAAAATGCAGAGAGTGCCAGGGCTGAAAATGCCAGGGAGGAGACTCTGACAAAATGCAGAGAGTGCCAGGGCTGAAAATGCCAGGGAGGAGACTCCAGCAAAATGCAGAGAGTGCAGGGGCTGGAAATACCAGGGGGGAGACTCCGGCAAAATGCAGAGAGCGCAGGGGCTGGAAATACCAGGGGGAGACTCTGACAAAATGCAGAGAGCGCAGGGGCTGGAAATACCAGGGGGAGACTCCGGCAAAATGCAGAGAGCGCAGGGGCTGAAAATGCCAGGGAGGAGACTCCGGCAAAATGCAGAGAGCGCAGGGGCTGGAAATACCAGGGGGGAGACTCCGGCAAAATGCAGAGAGTGCCAGGGCTGAAAATACCAGGGAGGAGACTCCGGCAAAATGCAGAGAGTGCCAGGGCTGAAAATACCAGGGGGGAGACTCCGGCAAAATGCAGAGAGCGCAGGGGCTGGAAATACCAGGGGGGAGACTCCGGCAAAATGCAGAGAGCGCAGGGGCTGAAAATACCAGGGGGAGACTCTGACAAAATGCAGAGAGCGCAGGGGCTGGAAATACCAGGGGGAGACTCTGACAAAATGCAGAGAGTGCCAGGGCTGAAAATGCCAGGGGGGAGACTCTGACAAAATGCAGAGAGTGCCAGGGCTGAAAATGCCAGGGAGGAGACTCTGACAAAATGCAGAGAGTGCCAGGGCTGAAAATGCCAGGGAGGAGACTCCGGCAAAATGCAGAGAGCGCAGGGGCTGGAAATACCAGGGGGGAGACTCCGGCAAAATGCAGAGAGCGCAGGGGCTGGAAATACCAGGGGGAGACTCTGACAAAATGCAGAGAGCGCAGGGGCTGGAAATACCAGGGGGAGACTCCGGCAAAATGCAGAGAGCGCAGGGGCTGAAAATGCCAGGGAGGAGACTCCGGCAAAATGCAGAGAGCGCAGGGGCTGGAAATACCAGGGGGGAGACTCCGGCAAAATGCAGAGAGTGCCAGGGCTGAAAATACCAGGGAGGAGACTCCGGCAAAATGCAGAGAGTGCCAGGGCTGAAAATACCAGGGGGGAGACTCCGGCAAAATGCAGAGAGCGCAGGGGCTGAAAATACCAGGGGGAGACTCTGACAAAATGCAGAGAGCGCAGGGGCTGGAAATACCAGGGGGAGACTCTGACAAAATGCAGAGAGTGCCAGGGCTGAAAATGCCAGGGGGAGACTCCGGCAAAATGCAGAGAGTGCCAGGGCTGAAAATACCAGGGGGGAGACTCCGGCAAAATGCAGAGAGCGCAGGGGCTGGAAATACCAGGGGGAGACTCCGGCAAAATGCAGAGAGCGCAGGGGCTGGAAATACCAGGGGGAGACTCCGGCAAAATGCAGAGAGCGCAGGGGCTGAAAATACCAGGGAGAGATTCCTGAGAAATGCAGAGAGCGCAGGGGCTGAAAATACCAGGGAGAGATTCCTGAGAAATGCAGAGAGAGCAGGGGCTGAAAATACCAGGGGGGAGACTCTGACAAAATGCTGAGAGCTCAGGGGCTGAAAATACCAGGGGGAGACTCCTGCAAAATGCAGGGAGCGCAGGGGCTGAAAATACCAGAGGGGAATTCCAGCAAAACGCCAAGAACAAAAAGGCTGAAAATGCAGAGAAGTGGCTTTTCTGTCTCCAGTTAAGGACTCTCGCATTGTCTGGCTTTCAAGGAAGAGACATCTCCCTTCCCCCTATCTCTGAGGTTAAGCAAATATTTAGAGTTTGGGTTAGCAGGGAAGTGCATTTTGTGACCTGGATTAATATCCTCTTCCTGAAGCACACTGGGCACACTGGAGGTGATTGGGGCCCTAACCTGTCAGCCTCTCCCTCCTCCCTCTCTCCAGTCCATCTCCTCACGCACAGGCCCTCCGCGTGCCAGAGACCCATAGCCCTGCAGCGCTCTGGCCTGTGCCCAGCTGTCCGTACACTGGGGCATTTTGTTCCTAATTGCTTTGATATTCTTGGTGTTAACTCGCTGTTCTGCCACCTCCCGCCTTCCACACCCAACCCTTGCACAAAGACTGAACAGTGTCGTCCCCCCCCCCCCCCCACCTCCTTCTTCAGGGTCTCTCAGACATGGGATGGAGGCGTGGAAACTACGTAGATTTATCCCATCCTAACCGGTAACCCTAAGCCCCAACGGCAAAGCTGAGCCTTAACCCAAACACTAATCTTAATGATTACCCTCTAACCTAACCCCTCAGCCTTACCTCACCACTAACCCCTAACCCTAAACACCCACCCTAAATCCAACCACAAACCCACTAACCTCTAACCCAGCGCCGTCTCTCAACCTAACACTAAATCTTAATTCCAACCCTAAGCACGAACCCTAAACTCATCACCATCCCTAACCCCCAATGATCAATCTCAAACTCTCCCCAAACACTAACCCCTAACCCACAAATTTACTGACCTCTAAACCCAAACCGAACCCAAACCCCTAACTGTTAATCAGTCATGGCACAGCTTGAACCAGTAAAAAACGTAAACCCCCCCAACCTTAAACCTTAACCAAACACCAACCCTACGGATTAACCTCTAACCCAACCCTCAGTCTCACCCTAACCCAAATCACAAACCCAGTATCTTCTAACCCAACCCCCAAGCCTAATCATCACCCCCTATCCAAACCCTAAACCCTAACCACAACAGCAACCCTATTTATTTATTTGTTTTGTTTATTTATTTATTTATTTAGTTAGTTAACGCTTTTATATACCGAAGTTCGTATGTACATCACATCGGTATACATAGAACGGATAGAGAGAAGGAGTAGAGAAATACGTTAAACAATTTAACTGGTTGAATAATATAGCATCAAGTAGAGGTTAGAGAATAGAGAGATAGTGGAAGGAGGATAAGGCAAGGAGAGGAGAGGACAGAAGTAACAATATAACAGAATCCATTAATAATAACTCAGAAAGGGAATATGTACAGGTAATTGCGGTCATGTGGTAGCAGTAAGGGGGTGGAGAGGGGTCAGGTGAAGGCCTGATTAAAGAGCCAGGTCTTTTATTTTTGTTTTGAATTTCTGAGAGCAGGGCTCAAGTCGTAAGTCAGGGGGCATTGAGTTCCAGTGAGAAGGGGCCAGCAATGGACAATGCTCTGTCTCTGGTGGAGATGAGAGAGTGTGTGGGTTTAGGAGGGGGGATATGTAAAATGCAGCATGTTAGGATTGTGACGGGTTTTGTTGAATTATGGTGAGGGTCTTAATATTCTGAAGGAGATAGGGAGCCATTGGAGGTCTTCTAGGGTGGGGGTGATGTGATCGCATTTGCGGGCGTTGGTGAGAATTCTGGCGTCGCATTTTGAAGCATTTGGAGGGGTTTGAGGGAAGAAGCAGGGAGGCCAAGTAGGAGGGAGTTGCAGTAATCAAGTTTGGAGAAGATTACTGTTTGGAGGACAGTGCGGTAGTCATGAAGGTGAAGGAGGACAGTGCGGTAGTCATGAAGGTGAAGGAGGGGGTCGTAGTTTTTTGAGAATATGAAGTTTGTGGTAACAATCTTTCATGGTGGCGCTGATACATTTTTTTTTTTTTTGAGGTTGAGATTGCAGTCAAGTATGACGCCAAGGTCCCTTACCTGATGTAATGTGTGGGGAGTTGGGGAATTGGGGAGGGGATTAGTGGAGGGATTGGTGGTTTGGTTGTGAGAGATGAGAAGTAATTCAGTTTTTAGAGGTATTGAGGGCAAGATTTAAGTTTGATAGGAGATGATTAATAGAAGATAGACAATTTTCACAGAATTGGAGGGGATTTGGGGATGGATTCGGTGATGGGAATGAGAATTTGGACATCGTCATATAAATGAAGTGGGTGAGACCAAGGTCAGACAGGAGTCTGCAGAGAGGCAACATGTAGATATTGAAGAGGATGGATGATAGGGAAGATCCTTGTGGGACACCACGGGTTAATTTGATGGGGATGGATTCGTTGTTTCCTATTTTAACTTTGTAGAATCTGTTGTCAAGGTAAGATTTGAACCAGTTGAGGGCAGAGCCAGTTAAGCCAATTTCAGTTAGTCTATATAGAAGAATATTGTGGCTAATGTTGAAAGCTGAAGAAATGTTGAGTAAGGCTAGGATGTAGGATTGGCCGTTGTCAAGACCTTTGATGATGGTGTTGGAGAGGGAGAGGGGCAGGGTTTCGGTACTAAAGTATTTGCGGAACCCAAATTGCGAGGGGGAGAGAATGTTATGCTTCTCGAGGTGGTCAGAGAGTTGGGTGTTGACGACCTTCTCAAGGAGTTTTGCAAGGAAGGGGAGGTTGGAGATAGATCTGAAGTTGGCTGGTTCAGAGGGATTTAGGTTGGTTTTTTTTTAAGATGGGTTTGACAATGGCGTATTTCAAGGTGTCAGGGACAATTCCATGTTTGAGGGAAGAGTTTATGATGTCAGCTAAGGGTAGGGCTAGGATGGAGGAGATCGATTTAAGGGAGTTGGGAGGGATGGGATCAGCTGGGTGGGCTGCGGGTTTTATTTTCTTTATGAGGGTTTCAGTTTCGGAAGCAGAGATGGTGTTGAAGGAGTTGATGATTGTGTGAGGATTAATTGGGTAGGTGTTTTTATTGGGGTTGGGGGGGTGAGATTTATCATGAGGTTAGTGATTTTGTCATTGAAGTATTTGGCAAGGGTGTTGCATTTGATTTTGGAGACTGGGTCAGGTATAGGGGGTGGGGAAGATTTGGTGAGTTCGGACACATATGAGAAGAGAACTTTGGCATTAAATTGGAAGTTATGAATTTTAAGGGCGTAGAAATCTCATTTGGTTTTCATTATAGCATTTCTATATTTGTGAAGGGTGGATTTGTAGGATGCAAGTCAGGATGGCGAGGGCCCTTTTCGCCATTTCTTTTCAGTGTTCCTTAGGTTGCGTTGGAGGTTTTTGAGTTCTGGGGTATACCAGGGGTTTTTGTTATGGAGGTCAGGATTTATTTGTTTGGATATGAGGGGGCAGAGTTTGTTGGCGACGTTAGTGTTGATATCGTTCCAGGTAGAAAGGGCGTTGTGAGGGTTTGAGCTGTCTAGTTCAATTAGGGCTGAAGGGAATGAGGAAATGCGGTCTTCTTTGTTGCATGGATTTCTGTATTGAATGAAGGTGTTGTGATTAGGAGGAGAGCTGGGGTGTTTGTTAATGGAGAGAGTTGATTTTATTATTGAGTGGTCGGTCCAGGGGACCATGGTGCAGGAAGGGGGTTCAGGTAGGTGGATGAGGGAGTTTATGAAGATTAAGTCAAGGGTGTGGCCAGCTTTGTGAGTTGGGCTGTCGATAATTTGTTTGAAGCCCATGGCGTCCAGAGAAGTTAGGAAGGCTTCGCAGTTGGGGGAAGGAGGGATAGAGTCGGCGTGTAGATTAAAGTCACCGAGAATGATGGCGGGGGAGTCAATGTCAATGTTCTTTGCGATGAATTCGATGAGGGGGGAGGGGGGGTGTAGACAAGGCATACTTGGAGGAGGGGAAATTTAAATAGGCCAAGTTCGTATCTGGGTTCAGTTATTATGGGTGGTGATCGGAGATTGAGGGGTTTTTTTTGCAGCAAGTAGGAGACCACCCCAACGTTTTTTTTGTCTGGGTATGGAGAAGATATCGTAGAAGTGAGTGGGGGGTTGGTTGATGAGGACAAGGTCAGTTGGTTTAAACCAGGTTTCAGTGATAGCACAGATGTCTGGTTTAAGGTCAGGAAGAATGTAATTTAAGACATTCTCATCCCGACTATTTATCTGAACCATAATCTTAACCCTAACCACAGCCCAAATAACCTCTGTCCTAATCCCAAACCTCATCCTTACTCCAGCATGAACCCCTTAACCACCAATACCTAACTCTGATCTTAATCCTAATATTTACCCTCGTCATTAATGCTAACCCAAATGCCAACCTATAACCACTAACCCTAACCCTAAATACTAATTCTAACCCAATCCCGACACTGGCCTGTAACCCCAACACTAATCCTAACCCATACTAACCAGTAACCCTAATCTCAACACCAACCCTAATGACTAATTAATGAGCCTTAAACCTCTCAACCAAATTGCCAACCTGAACACTAACATTTACCCTAACTGTAATGCTAAGCCCATCCTAAACCTGATCCTTAACTCTGTTCCAGCATTAATCCCAACCCCTGGTCCTAATATTACCTTAATCATAACTCTATCTCCCAACTCCAACCCTAAGCCCCCTAACCCTAGCCCTATCCCCACCCACAATCCCAATCCCAGCTTCCCAACTCCAAACCCAGCACCAACCCTAACCTTAACCCTACTGCTAATCCCACCCTCTAATCTGAACATTACCTTCATCCTAATTCCATCCATAACTCACAGCTCTGTTGTCTAACGTCACCCAGTAACCCTAGCCTTGAGCACACCCCTAATCGCAAGACTAACCTTCAACCCTGACCATTCACTCTTAGCCTTCTACCTAATCCTGACCCGTTCCTCCTAATGCTGCTCTAACTAATGCCCCATTCTCTCTGCTTATTTCTCTCGTCTCCTATCTCCCCTATCCCTCCTCTCACACCTCTCCTCTTCTCCTTCCTTTCCGCACCCCTTCCTGTCTCTGTTCCTCTCCCTCCTTTCGTCTCCCTCCCTTTTCCCTTCTTCCTCCAGGCTCTCTTCCCCTTCCTGTTCATCTTCCCCTACCATCCTTTCTCCCCCTTATCCTCCTGTCCCTACCAACCCTTTCTCCCTTCTATCATCCCTCCCTCTTACCTCTCTCCCCTTCCTCTTTCTCCCATCTGTCTCTCTCCCCTCTGTCCTTTCTCACCCCTCCTCTTCTTCCTCCTCTCTCTCTCTCTCTCTCTCTCACTTCCTTCTCTTTCCTCCTCTCTCTCCCCCCTCTCCTCCTCTCCCAGCCGTTCCCCTGACATTTTTCCGTCACTCTGGGAGGACAATAGCAGAGTTTTTCTCCCACAGCCGGCCGGCTGCCTTCGGGAGGGTGGGGGGGTGGGTGGGAATTAAAATAAAAGCTTTTTTCATAATTCCTGTTTGTTCTTCGTGCTTCGGCGGCTTCTGGGAAGGTCTTGAGTCATCGAGGCATATGACAAAAAAAAAAAAAAAAAGAGAGAGAGAGACTTTCTTTCCTTTTTTTCGCTCCCCGTCTCGTTGCGGCTCGAGACTGCCAGACTCGGGGAGAGCGGGCGATGCTGCTGCCGCGGCAGCGGTGGTGGGGGGGACCTTTACGGTGAAAGGGGCTTCATTGTTCCAGCCCCCGAGGCTGGGAATTCCAGAAACCCCCCCCCCACCCCTGGGGGCAGGAGAAGAGGTGCCCCATTGTTCCGCCGGCATGTGCCGTCGTGGCCACCGGGCCCCTCGCCCTGTGCCACCTTCCGTGGGCGGGGGCGAAAGGTCGAGGCCGCGCCGGCTCCGTCGGCCACATCTGGAGCTTCGGTCACTGGGGAAATATTTCGCTCCTCCTCCGCCCTTCGCTCTTTGGAATTTGGTGGGTGACCTGGGAGGCATTGGTAAGGGGGGGGGGGGGGGCGGTCGGCAACAGGCCGAAGGTCTCTCGGATAGTAATCGGGCTCGGGTCGCGTGACTCCATGGGCACCCCCCCCCCCTCCCCGGACGAAGGAACCCGCCCAGAGCTCCGCGGGAGACGAGCACAGAAACCCGGGCCGCGAGGCTCCTCTCGCCTGCCCGACTTCATTTCCGTTATAACACCTTTGGAGTATTTGAATGTCTACCCTATCCCCCTCTTCAAAGTCCTCATCTCACAGGGCTTTTGGTTGCCCGTACTCCAGACGAGGCCTCGCCGACCGCGGGAGGCAGGGTCGCCTTTTCGCCTGCTGGGAACGCCTCTCCCTACGCAACCCAACGTCCCTCCAGCTCTGCCTTGCTCGGCAACCTTCAGCTCCTCGGATATATTGATCAATCCCCCTCCCCAAGGTCTGTCTCGCTCTCTCTCTCTCTCTCCTGGTTGTTGAGCGCCAGTCTCTCATTCCTGCTCCCATGTGGCTGCTCCCTTCGAACTCTCGGCACCCAAATGCAGGACTCTACAGTTTGGTTGCATTGAATCTCAGCTGACAAGCGTTTTGGTCACGCGTTGAGCTGTCTTAGATCGCGTCTGCTCCCTCGAGGGTTATCCAGTCCACTCTGTTGCAGATCTTTTTGTAACTTTTATGTAAGGCTACAGACCTGTAGACCCCTATACCAGAGCATCTAGTGAACATAAGAATTGCCAAAGTGGGTCAGACCGAGGGTCCATGATGCCCAGTATCCTGTTTCCAACAGTGGCCAATCCAGGTCACAAGATCCCAAACATTAAATATATCCCATGCAACTATCTCACAGTGATAAGCAGTGGCTATTCCCTAAGTCTTCTTGCTTAATAACAGTTTATGGAACTCATCCAGGAACTTATCCAAACCTTTTCTAAACCCAGCTATGCTAACTGCCTTAACCACATCCTCCAACAATGAATCCCAGAGCTTAATTGTACATTGAGTGAAAAGGAATTTTCTTTGATTTGTTTTGAATGTGCTACTTACTAACTTCATAGTGTGTCCCCTAGTCTTTGTATTTTTTTGAAAGAGTAAATGACCAAGTTACGTTTACCCATTCTACTCTTCTCATAATTTTATAGACCTCTATCCTATCCAGCGGTGGATTCCTGATGAAGACCAGCCCGGGGATTCACTGCCCAGGCCGGCCCAGGAGATACCACGTGGTCTGCCGAGTGCGGCTCTGTCACGGCTGCGCTCGGCAGACCACATGACTAGCGTGACCGCCCCTGATCATATCCCCACTCAGCCATCTCTTCTCCAAGCTGAAAAGTCCTAACCTCTTTAGTCTTTCCTCATAGGGGAGTTGTTCCATTCCCCTTATCATTTTGGTAGCCCTTCTCTGTATCTTCTCCATCACAATTATATCTTTTTTGAGATGTGGCGACCAGAATTGTACACAGTATTCAAGGTGCGGTCTCACCATGGAGCGATACAGAGGCATTATGACATTTTCCGTTTTATTCACCATTCCCTTTCTAATAATTCCCAACATTCTGTTTGCTTTTTTGACTGCCGCAGCTCACTGCACCGACGATTTCAATGTGTTATCCACTATGACGCCTAGATCTCTTTCTTGGGTTGTAGCACCTAATATGGAACCTAACATTGTGTAACTATAGCATGGGTTATTTTTCCCTATATGCAGCACCTTGCACTTATCCACATTAAATTTCATCTGCCATTTGGATGCCCAATTTTTCAGTCTCACAAGGTCTTCCTGCAATTTATCACAATCTGCTTGTGATTTAACTACTCAGAATAATTTTGTGTCATCAGCAAATTAGATCACCTCACTCATCGTATCCCTTTCCAGGGTAATTTATAAATATATTAAAAAGCACCGGTCCAAGTACAGATCCCTTCGGAAGAGACTCCCCCTTCCCCAAAAGGTTCCCCAGTGCCTTACAAAACTGAATCCCTCTTCCTTGCACCATCGTCTCATCCACACATTGAGACTCCGGAGCTCCTCCTGCCTCTGGGGACCTGCGCGTGGAGCAGGGAGCGTTTCAGAGAAGGCCACCCTGGAGGTTCTGGATTTCAGCTTCCAGAACCTCTCCCTCACATGTTCTTAGGAATGATTCTGGAAGAGATTCTGGCAGATGGTCCAGGAGGCAGCCGTGAGGAGCTACAGCCAGTACCATCTACCAGACAGAGGCCAGCTAGCTCCTTTTGGCCTGGTGGGCCCGCAGCTCCCGGGGAGGAGGATCAGCTCCTGCCTGGAAGCCCAGTACCCGGCCTAAGCCAGGACGGCGGTTACAGCAGGGGACATTTCCCATTGGAGCAGCAGAGAGGAATACGGTTACCCCGATATCTCAGGATTTGAAGAGACAGGCGAAAAGGATGGGATATCCAAGGAGCCTGGGGAAGCATCCCAGTGGTGAGCTAAGGCCCAGCCTCATCCTAGAAATGGAGAACTTGTTTCACTCATTGCATGTGTGGACTGCAAACGTGTTTCGGGCCCCTCCTGGGTAAATAAATCAGGCCGGTTTGGAGTCACTCCTGCTGTGTAGATGGCTGTTTATTGCGGAGTTAGCGGAGTCAAAGCCAGGAAACCTCCTCTGAGGTGAGAAGCCACCTGAGGTTCATTTCAACACCTACGGACATGGTATGTACAGAACCCCAGCCTCCCAGGCATCCCTCCCCCACTGCCTTCCACGTAACTGGCTATGTTAATACCACCTGCAAGGAGACAAATGGGTCCTAATCCCTCTGCAGTTTCACATCTGAAAACTGCTTGAACAGAACCAGCCACAGGACTGATCCCTGAGGATGAACAGAGGGGCTGAAAATACCACGGGGAGACTCCAGCAAAATGCAGAGCACGCAGCGGCTGAAAATACCAGAGGAGACTCCGGAAAAATGCAGAGAGCGCAGGGGCTGAAAATACCAGAGGGAGACTCCAGCAAAATGCAGAGAGCGCAGGGGCTGGAAATACC
This sequence comes from Rhinatrema bivittatum, assembly GCF_901001135.1. Lineage (NCBI taxonomy): Eukaryota > Metazoa > Chordata > Amphibia > Gymnophiona > Rhinatrematidae > Rhinatrema > Rhinatrema bivittatum. The sequence goes on from NC_042633.1 coordinate 35,967,136, forward strand.
AGGGGGGAGACTCCAGCAAAATGCAGAGAGCGCAGGGGCTGGAAATACCAGGGGGGAGACTCCAGCAAAATGCAGAGAGCGCAGGGGCTGAAAATAACAGGGAGAGACTCCAGCACAGAGAGCGCAGGGGCTGGAAATACCAGGGAGAGACTCCAGCACAGGGAGCGCAGGGGCTGGAAATACCAGGGGGAGACTCCAGCAAAATGCAGAGAGCGCAGGGGCTGGAAATACCAGGGGGGAGACTCCAGCAAAATGCAGAGAGCGCAGGGGCTGAAAATACCAGGGGGGAGACTCCAGCAAAATGCAGAGAGCGTAGGGGCTGGAAATACCAGGGGGAGACTCCAGCAAAATGCAGAGAGCACAGGGGCTGAAAATACCAGGGGGAGACTCCAGCAAAATGCAGAGAGCGCAGGGGCTGAAAATACCAGGGGGAGACTCCAGCAAAATGCAGAGAGCGTAGGGGCTGGAAATACCAGGGGGAGACTCCAGCAAAATGCAGAGAGCATGGGGGCTGAAAATACCAGAGGGGAGACTCCAGCAAAATGCAGAGAGCGCAGGGGCTGGAAATACCAGAGGGAGACTCCAGCAAAATGCAGAGAGCGCAGGGGCTGGAAATACCAGGGAGAGACTCCAGCACAGAGAGCGCAGGGGCTGAAAATACCAGGGGCAGACTCCAGCAAAATGCAGAGAGCGCAGGGGCTGAAAATACCAGGGAGAGACTCCAGCAAAATGCAGAGAGCATGGGGGCTGAAAATACCAGGGGGAGACTCCAGCAAAATGCAGAGAGCGCAGTGGCTGGAAATACCCGAGGGAGACTCCAGCAAAATGCAGAGAGCGCAGGGGCTGGAAATACTGCAAATCAGACATCTCAACTTCTTTGGTTAGGAGCGGGTGGAAGGCCTGGGATATTTTTACAGCCGGAACCAGGGTGGGCGCATCCTGGGGTGACATCACCATCAGCCTCCCCCTTCCCGGTGCGCTTTGTGCTGACAGAAATCTCATTTAAAAAAAAATCCCTCCGTCCCCTTCTTGTCTCAGCACATGTGCAGTGAGAGGGAAACAGGTCATTGCTGGTCAGGAAGCCAGAGCGGAAGCAAGATTGCAGAGGCCCAAAACAAATTATTTTATCTGGAGCCACCTCCCCCCCCCCCCCCCCCCCCCCCGAACATTACAGAATGTGAGGGCGGGCACAGCTGCTTCTGCCTCCCAGGGGAAAAGAGGCTGGCAGTTCACAGTCAGGGTACTGCAGGGCAGCACCGGAGCACGAAGCTCAGGATGTGTTTTAGTATTATTATTATTATTCTTTCTGTAGCTAATGTCCCTGTGTATAAAAGGATCCTTTAGGGTGCTGCCTGTACGTGCAGGGCTCCTCGGATCTGGCCGCGGTACCCGCCTGGCTGCTGCGGCGCGGCGCTGGATCGCAAAGCTCAGGATGTGTTCTGGTTATTTATTTATTTATTTTTTGTTCTGCTGATAATATCGCCCCAGGAATGAAATCATAAGCAGACTTTGTAAATGAATGGTGGTGGTGGGCAGAAGGAAAAGAGGCGGGATCTTTTCATGATTTTGTTCTTCAGTCAGAGTAAATGTTGTTGGGTTGTTTTGTTTTGGTTTTTTATTTCCTGCTATTACTGTTATCTTCAAACACCTCCCGCCCTGCTGTTCCTCTTCCGAATGACTGAAGTGCACGGGAGGGATCCGCTTCGGCCTCGGCTGCTGTGGGGTGATGGCACCACCTGGCGTTCACTGTTGGGGGCGGGTCCCGAAGTGCTTCACGCTGGCAGACAGCCGAGATTCGGGGAAGCACAGCAGTGCAGGTTTAGCACTCAGAACTCAGAGAGAGACATAGAGAGGGGAGGATGCGTTACTGGTTGCAGTGATGAGAGGAGGATGCATGGGATGCGTCGCTGGTGGCGGTAGTTTGACTCTGGATGAATAGGATGCGTTACTGGTTGCAGTGATGAGAGGAGGATGCATGGGATGCGTCGCTGGTGGCGGTAGTTTGACTCTGGATGAATAGGATGCGTTACTGGTTGCAGTGATGAGAGGAGGATGCATGGGATGCGTCGCTGGTGGCGGTAGTTTGACTCTGGATGAATAGGATGCGTTACTGGTTGCAGTGATGAGAGGAGGATGCATGGGATGCGTCACTGGTGGTGGTAGTTTGACTCTGGATGAATAGGATGCGTTACTGGTTGCAGTGATGAGAGGAGGATGCATGGGATGCGTCGCTGGTGGCGGTAGTTTGACTCTGGATGAATAGGATGCGTTACTGGTTGCAGTGATGAGAGGAGGATGCATGGGATGCGTCACTGGTGGCGGTAGTTTGACTCTGGATGAATAGGATGCGTTACTGGTTGCAGTGATGTGAGGAAGATGCATGGGATGCGTCGCTGGTGGCGGTAGTTTGACTCTGGATGAATAGGATGCGTTACTGGTTGCAGTGATGAGAGGAGGATGCATGGGATGCGTCGCTGGTGGCAGTAGTTTGACTCTGGATGAATAGGATGTGCACTGGTTGCAGTGATGAGAGGAGGATGCATGGGATGCGTCGCTGGTGGCGGTAGTTTGACTCTGGATGAATAGGATGCGTTACTGGTTGCAGTGATGAGAGAAGGATGCATGGGATGCGTCACTGGTGGCGGTAGTTTGACTCTGGATGAATAGGATGCGTTACTGGTTGCAGTGATGAGAGGAGGATGCATGGGATGCGTTGCTGGTGTCGGTAGTTTGATTCTGGCTGAATAGGATGTGCACTGGTTGCAGTGATGAGAGGAGGATGCATGGGATGCGTCTCTGGTGGCGGTAGTTTGACTCTGGATGAATAGGATGCGTTACTGGTTGCAGTGATGAGAGGAGGATGCATGGGATGCGTCACTGGTGGCGGTAGTTTGACTCTGGATGAATAGGATGCGTTACTGGTTGCAGTGATGAGAGGAGGATGCATGGGATGCGTTGCTGGTGTCGGTAGTTTGATTCTGGCTGAATAGGATGTGCACTGGTTGCAGTGATGAGAGGAGGATGCATGGGATGCGTCACTGGTGGCGGTAGTTTGACTCTGGATGAATAGGATGCGTTACTGGTTGCAGTGATGAGAGGAGGATGCATGGGATGCGTCACTGCTGGCGGTAGTTTGACTCTGGATGAATAGGATGCGTTACTGGTTGCAGTGATGAGAGATGGCTGATGGGATGAGTCAGTGGTGGTGGTGGTTTGACGCTGGATGCATACGATGTGACACCGGTTGCAGCAGCGAGCCACAGATCAGGGCCGCAGCAGCCGGAGGGGTTTGGCCTTGCAGTCCCCGCTCGGGAAAAAAAAAGGGTAGAGTTTCTCGGAGAAGGTGCCGTTGAAGGTGTGGAGGTGCTTCATCGTCTCAGCGTCGTAGAAGGACACCTGTCCGGCCTCGACGTCAAGGTAGACACCAATGCTGCCGCAGGTCACCTGACCGAAGGTCCAGTAGCCGTTGTCCGGGGTGAGGACGAGCCAGCCTTCTCTGTCCGCGGACTCCTGGGCCACTCCGATATCCCAATCCGGCCGATCCCCCACCTCCACCTCCCAATAGTGACGGCCCGCAGAGAAGCCCTGGCAGGCCACCACGCACGCGCCGAACGCAAAGCGCCCGGGGCTCTCCGGCAGTGGCTGAGACACGTAGGAGTACCGGGCACTCGTCCCATCCTCCGACAGGACCAGGTAGGGGTTAGCCGAGAGAGGATCGAAGGTCAGGGAAGCTGGAGCTGCAGGAGAGAGAAGAAAGAGTCAGGGAAGCCACTGGCGCGCTCTCTCTCTCTGTGGCAGTCTCGTAACTGTCCGATTCTCGTTGCCTTAGAAAGCCGCACAGGCAAAACATTCACAGGCACAGATACACAGCCAGACACAGATATATGCACAGGGTTTGTATGTGCACACAGGGACATCCGGGCACGGGCATGGCCCTGAGAGCTGCCGTGAGAGGGAGCCAGTGGAGGTGGTTAACCCCATCCCTGCTGCAGCTGGTCCAGCCGGCCACGTCCTCCTGCGGACGGACCCGGGGAGAGAAGCAGGAAATTGCAGGCGCACGCTCTGTCGAAGCGCACAGGCACACACACCCGACACCAGGGGGCGCAAACTGGAAACAAGACAGGCGGACGCATTGCCTCTCGGGTGGGTGGGTTTAGGTGTCTGGGCACGGCTGAGTGTGACAGGCACGGGCGCATGTATGTGTCTGCGTGTGCAGGCTTAGTGGGCTTTCACCGCCTGTGAGAGGGACCTTGAGAGCAAGGTCCTGGAAAGCTAACAGACCCACTCTGGAAAGCACTGGGACCTCTACAGACATCCTGCCTACAGCGCCAAAGTGCAAACTAGACTTGTGCTAAAGTATGCATGCATGTGTGTGTGTAAGCAGATATGTGTGTTTGTATGTGTGTATGTGCATGCATGTGTGTGTGTAAGCAGATATGTGTGTTTGTATGTGCATGCGTGGGTGGGTGTGTAAGCAGATACAACACACACACACATACAAACAGAGTGTGTTTGTATGTGTGTGTGTGTGCATGCATGTGTGTGTGTAAGCAGATATGTGTGTTTGTATGTGCATGCGTGGGTGGGTGTGTAAGCAGATATGTGTGTTTGTATGTGTGTTTGTAAGTGTGTGTGTGTAAGCAGATATGTTTGTGTGTGTAAGTGCTTGCATGTGTGCCTGTTCTGTCTATGTATGTGTGTGTAGGGGTATGTGCATGTCTGTGTTTGTGTGTGCATGTATGTATGTGCGTGTCTGTGTTTGTGTGCATGCATGTGTGTGTGTAAGCAGATATGTTTGTGTGTGTAAGTGCTTGCATGTGTGCCTGTTCTATCTATGTATGTGTGTGTGTAGGGGTATGTGCATGTCTGTGTTTGTGTGTGCACGCGTGCTCTGCTCACCAGGATGAATTAATGACTTCATCTTCTTCCAGGATGCATACTGCAGGGGTGCCCGGTAGACCCCCTGGCTCAGGGACCCTGACACCACGGAGCACTCCTGGAGACCTTGATTCCACCTGAAACGAGAGAGAGAAGGAGAGGGGCCACATGTCAACGTGGACACGCTACGCATGACATAAGGTACCACGTGTGGTGCAGGTCGGGGCTCAGCTTACCTGTCCTTCAGTGCCGCGAGATCCTGAGGGGGCAGAGAGAGAGAGGGGGGGGGGGACAGGTTAGAAAGGAAGACATACCACGCTACCCCCTGTTCTTCCTTGTTCCCACCCCCCTCGATCCTTGCACGGGGCCCTGAGGGCCAGGGTCACAAAATCCTCTCCTACCTTCAGTAAAATGTCCACGTCCTTCGCTGCCAGCTTGTCCTGGTATTGCTGGATCTCCTGCTCCAGCGAGGTCCTCTCTCGATTCAGGTCCTGGAGCTGCGTCTGCATTTCTCCCAGCATCCTCTGCTCCTCAGCCCGGAGCTGCTCCAGCAGGGCCCCCTGCTCCTCCTCCAGGAATGTCCTTAGCTTCTGGTATTCGGACAAGATGTGTTCCTTCAGCCTGGAGGCCTCCTCCTGCAGGGCCAGGGAAGGGTTAGGGGGGTGAAGAAACGCAACCCTTAACCACACCCGAATGTCACCAGAGCCCAAGTCGAGCAGAACCCAAAATTCACAGTGAAATCCTCCCCAACCCCCCCCCCCCCCCCCCGATCCTTCCTCCATCAAGCCCATCCCTCACTAGAGCATTAATGGGTTTCGCAGTACATTCAGTCTTCCACATGTGATTTATACCAGAGCAGCCTTGGGAAAGCATTCCCTGTTGTAGGCAAGATGGCCGCCATCATCAAGCATAGCCGAGATCCAACATGGCCACCACGTGACGCGTAAGGGAGATCCAACATGGCCGCCATTAGCCAGATCATGGAACAACACGGTCACAACCCCACCAGACCAGCAAGGCAACCCCATACTTTGTCGCCGGCTCTCCCCTTCATTTGGCCATTACATTTCACAGATTTCCACAGCCTCTCACCCAAAAGCTGCCGTCCTCCGACGAACTAAATTGTGCCAACGGGAGAACCAGAGAACCTCCCATCTGCCTTGGATATTTGGACGGTGGCCTCCGCGTGCCCCATCAGCAAGCATTACCAGACAGCTCCAGGGGTAGGCCCAGGAGCCCTGGTTTGTTTACCTGAACCCTGTGATGGGGGGGGGGGGGGGGGGGGATGGGACGACTTTTAACAGAGCAGTACCTGCAGGTTCTGGATCAGCCCCTCCTGCTGGGCGTGAGTGTCCCTCACAGACTCCCGCTGCTCCTCCAGCTTCCGCAGGGCGCTCCGCAGTCTCTCCTGGAAATCACCCACAGCAACAGGGGGAGTAGGAGTTGGGCACAGACTTATCAGGTTCAACCACTAGCAAAACCCACCTCCCCCCATCACAAATCTGTGTCAGGAAGGAGAAAGGCGAGAAAGGGGATGGAACGGTTCTCTTAAGAAGAAAGGTTAAACAGGTTCTGGGTCTTCTGCCCGGAAAAGGGACGGCTGAGAGGGGATGGGATACCCCGAGTGACGTGGGACGGTTATTTCTTCTCTCAAATAGGACCCGGACAAGGGGATTTTTCGGCTCTAAATCTCCCAGCTCCTGGGAGATTTAGAGCCGAATTTAAGAACGTACCGGTACTTTTTTTTTTTTTTTTCCCTTCAATCAACGCGCGATTAAACCTCGGAATATGTTGCCGGAGGTTGTGGCCAAGGTTAACGGTCCGGCTGAGCTACAAAGCCAAAATGGTTTTGGTTTAAAAATATGGAGGACAGATCCATTAACAGTTATTAGCCAGGCAGATGTGAGGATTGCCATCTATTATTTCTGGGAGAGAACAACAGGATCTGCCGAGTGCTTCTGAATGACCCGGACTGGCCACGGTCAAGAGACAAGGATGCTGGGCGCGTGTGACGGCTTACTGCTCTCACCCAGCATGGCGTTTCTTCATGCTCTTATCTTCACACGGTGAGAGTTGGTGGGAGCGGTGGGATTGCAACCCAGGTGTGCGGATGTCGGAGCTCTGTGATTCCATCGCTAGGCTGTCAAATGGTAGATTTGGTGCCTGAGATGGGTCGGCGGGTGTGGCAGCTCTGCGCTGTCACGCAGGCGGCCCCCCCTCCCCCTCCCCCTCTGCCCCCCTGCCCCCGCTCACCTTGATCAGCTCCGCAGCCTCGTGCAGCGGGGCCACTCTGTGGCCCCTGTGCTCCTTGGAGACCCCGCACACCACGCAGAGGGGCTCCTGGTCGTCCTCGCAGTAGAGCTTCAGCCTCTCCTCGTGCCTGGCGCAGACGGGGGCCCCGGCGGAGGCCGGCTCCACGCGCAGGCCGCGCACCCGCGCGGCGATGCTGGCCAGCAGCCGGTTGCTCTTGGGAGGGAGGCGGGGGCAGGTCTCCCGGCACAGCGGGCAGGTGTAGGCGCTGCCGGCGCGCTCCCAGCAGCGGGCGATGCAGGCCTGGCAGAAGTTGTGCTCGCACTCCAGCCTGACGGGGTCCCGGAAGAACTCCAGGCAGACGGGGCAGGTCACCTCGCCGCTGAGGGTCTCCACCAGAACGGCGCACGACACCACCACCTCTCCCGGCACCTGTAAGTGGGGAGGAAGTCGAACTCCCTGTCACATCTCTCTCTCTGCCCCTTCCCACAGCACCGCTCCTCCACCCAGGGGCCCCACAGCATCTCTCCTCACTGAGCCCCCTCACACTCGCTTCTCTCTCCCCCCCCCCCCACAGCATCTCTCCTCACTGAG
>NC_042633.1:35974957-36124051 GCF_901001135.1 Rhinatrema bivittatum
GGCCGTTTTTTGTCAAACGACGACTGACAAAACGCTCTTTCCCTCCACCTCCTCGTCAAACTGCTCCCTCCCCACCCCCACCACCACCACCCCCAACCCATGATCTCCACTCCTCTCTGTGCCTTAGGAATCTGTATCGCCGAGCCAGCAAAAGTGAAAGTCTTCAAGCCCTTCCACATCTACTTGCGTCTGCCTTACTCTGTCAAACGCTTTGAGCAGCTGGAGATCCGCCCCGTGCTCTACAACTACCTGGAGGGAGACATCAATGTAAGCTCCCTGGGAAGGGGACTGCGGTAGCTGATGCGTGAATGCAGGGGGGGGGGAGCTTCTGCAGTGCGCAGAAAGTTTACTGAGCCTCCACAGGGGTTGAGAAGGTCGTGCCTTCCTCGGTGGGCCCCCCCCCCCCGCCTCTGCGTGGATGGTCCCTTTGGCTCCATATCCCAAGCAGTTGCCTCTTCCGTAGTTGGCGGTACAGTTCCTCAGCTCAGCCGGCGAGTTTTCTGCACTTTAGGTGAAAAGCTGTTGATGTGTTTTTTCCTTACGGCAGCCGCGGCGACGTCGGCACGCGGCAGTCCGCTGCCACGGTGCAGAAACACAGAAAAGTGCTAAGTTACCGCCTTGGGCAAGAGGACCTGAACACACCCCGAGCTCTGTTTCTTTGCTTGTTTGTCAGTGCCACTCTGCAGTAACGGATTGTTGTACTCGCTTGCGTCTCTGTTTCTTCTCCCGGCAGGTAAGAGTGCACATGGAGCAGACTGAGGGCATCTGCAGCCCGGCCACTGCCACCGGGCCCAAGATACAGTCCGTGCTGGTGCCAGGGAGCTCGGCCGTCCCTGTGCCCTTCTCCATCGTCCCCATGGGGAAGCTGGACCTGCCCGTGACGGTGGAGGCGAGGGGGCCCCTGGGACTGGGAGACCGGATCACCAAAGTCCTGCATATTGTGGTGAGAGAGACCGCCTCATCCTGAGGTAGAAGGGGGGAGGGGGACGGACAGGAGAGGAGAGGCAGAGCAGCGAGAGAGAGAGTGAGAGAGACGGAAGAAAAGAAAGTGAAAACAAGAATGAGGGGGGGGAATAGACAGGGAGAGAGATGGACACGCAGATGTGGTGTGTGTGTGGGAGAGAGACGCGGGGAGGGAAAGGGACCATAGACGAAAGACACAAGATCTGTTCATTCGGTGTTCTGGCTTGGCTCGAACAGAGACAGGGAGAGAGAGAATCACGTATACAGAGGCAGAGAGAGCGTGGCAGGCAGCGGGCCGGCCCGTGGCTCCGTGGCAGTGCTGTGCGCTGCCAGCTCCCTGCCCTTCACACACGCCCCTGCTCTCTCCGCCGTCGCTTACCGGCGTCTTCCGGTGAGTGGACTTGGGCGGCGTGCGTGCACCGGCGGCGGAGTCCGGATGGAGCCGCGGGCTCCGGCCTTCAACGTGTGTGTGTGTGTGTGTGTGGGTTGGAGAGACCGTATCAGACCTCCAGCTATGGCCACTGCCTGACCTGTGCTTCCTCTCCCCCCCTGTAGAGGGAGGGCGTTTCCAAACTGGAAGAGAAGACGTACCAGCTGGACACAGGAGGTCAGTGCTGGGCTGGTAAAGAGAGGGCCTCTGCTATAAAACGCTGCTGTGTGTGTGTGTGTGTGGGGGGGGGTGGTGGCAGTGGGCTGCAGTAGAGCATTGGAGTATAATGCGTGTGCTGACACGTGTCGGTGCATTTTGTGCCTGTCTGCACCCGCGTGCACACGTGCGTTCCCCTGTGTGCGCGCGTGTCCACGCCTCCTTCTCATCGTCCACCTCCCCCTCTCTCTGTTTCTCTCCTGTTTTGCTTGCACACAGCAGTGTGTGTGTGTGTGTGTAGGGGGGGGGGAGGGCTATAGTAAGGTGCTGAAGATCTCACGCTCTCTCTTGCTTTCCTTCCGCAGATGACCGGGGGCGCTCGCTCCATATTCCAGGAGAAATTCCTTCCAACCTCATCCCGGACGCGGATTTCAGCATGAGCGTCCGAGTGAGCGGTGAGCCTCGGCTCTCTCGCCTTTCCCCCTCTCGGATTCAGGCGGGCCAGGGGTTCGGCGCTCTTTCGCAGAGAGCCTGGTCTGGTGGGGGGGGGGGGGGGTCTGTGTGGCTGTTTTGCTGAGGTGACACCAGAATCTGAATATTCTCTCTCTGGCATGGTGAGGAGCGAGGGGGGAGTGCCTAGGTCCCCCCCCCCACCCTTAGGGATGTTTTATGTGGACAGGCGGGGTCTGTCTGTCTGTCTCCTTGTGGAGATTCTGCCCCATTCTGTAGAGTTTGGGGTTAATGACAGACCCCGGACCTCACTCCCATCTAAGAGGACCGGTCGAATGACGTTGTTGAATAATTTCGTAGTAGATTTACTGGGGGGGTTGCAGTCGTGAAGAGGTTTCTATGTTTTATGTGTAAGGCTCTTAGAGCTTTTTCATGTAGAGTCGTCATAGCCAGTTTAAAACTCCCAGATGCACAGTCCCACGCCAGGGTGCGTGGAGTCTAGGGAGTGCTCGGCTTCTTGGTTTAGGTTCTCGAGCAAACCTTCTACGATGGGGGATAAAAATGGACCCGGTGCGCCTGCACGAGGCTGGCATTGGATCTCCAGAGAACCATTTACTTTCAGTCCCAGAGCAGGCTACATCCCTCCCTGGCTCCTGGCTCCCGCCCGAAGACGTCATCTGCCATTCCTGATTGTCCAATAGACCAGTCCAGATGGATGGGTTTCTCTCCCCTACCAGCAGATGGAGATAGAGAACAAAAGCTTCACTGTACACTTGGTACTTAAGTTACTGTGTCTTGCAGTTTCCCAGTATTCTCTGTCTCCAGCAGATGGTAAAGTTACTGTGCCTTGCAGTTTCCCAGTATTCTCTGTCTCCAGCAGATGGGACTTAAGTTACTGTGCTCTGCAGTCTCTCAATATTCTCTGTCTCAAGCAGATGGGAGGAGTCTCTCACCTGTGGTTAGGCAGTTTGGTGCTGAAATCACTCCCAGGGGTGTTAGGCTCTGCTGTTTTGGGCTGCTCCTCGTCGCGGAGGGCTGAGCAAGGGGGGTCGGTGACCCTTCTTTGACTTGGAGCTTGCTCTCGAGGAGGGTCTGATAGCCAGTGAGGCTGGTTCCCTTTCCTCTCCCTTCCCCTCTGAGTGGATCTGGTGCCCCCCAGCTGAAGAAGGCACCATGGGGGAAGGTTTTTTGGTTTTTTTTTCCTTTGGGCTGCCCTAGTTTATTATAGGGTATGGTTCCCCTTTAAATAATTTAAATAAAAACACCAGGCCTCAGTGGAGTTGTGAGTGGCCGGAAGCTGCCTTAGTGCTGAGAGGCAGGAGGACGGGTCCTTCCTTCCGTGGAAGCAGAGGGGGGGGGGGGGGGGGGCGGACGGTGAGTTTTTGCAAGAACTGGCTGCGTCACAAACAGGAAGGAGAAATCAGGGGAACTCAGGACGGTGATTTCTTCAGCAGGCCTCTGTGATTTATGTGTGAGCAGCGGGGAGGGATCCTCAGGAGAGGGAGTGACCCTCTGCGGTGAACCACGGCAAGACAGCAGTACAGGCCTCCATTTCAGGGTCCCAGGCAAAGGCAAAGAATGACAGCCACGTTGCCCGTTTTCTACCGCGGTGCAGGGTAATCAGGCAAAGGATTCTGCTGGGCCCCCCCCCTCATCTCAACCCGCCCAGCCCCCCGGAGTCAGGGGGCGCTTCGGGGAAGCCCAGCGTTGAGGAGGCTCAGGAGTTTCAACGGCTGGTAAGTCTCTCCCAAAAGGGACTTCCTCAGGTAAGGAGAATTCCTAGTGAGAGGGCTGACCCCGATGGGGACTTGGACATGGAGTCAGGGGCCTCCAGGGGCGGATTGGCCTATCCGGGGGATCGGGCATCCCCTGGTGGGCCGGTTGCACTAGTCACGTGGTCTGCCGAGCGCGGCCGTGACGGAGCCGCGCTCGGCAGACCACATGGTATCTCCTGAGCCGGCCTGGGAGGCGAATCTCCGGGCCGGTCTTCATCGGGAATCCGCCGCTGGGGGCCTTGGAAGAGGATTTCACCCCCAGAGATTCCCTTGGGCCTCCCAGGGGACGAGGATGCAAAAGGATCTCCTTTAGAGAAGGGCGTGATACCAGTAGCGGAGGGAGGTGACCCAAAGGTGGTTAAGGCTCTTTAAGCGAGAGGCATTGCCTGCCATGATTACTTGAGCCTTAGCGGAGCCAGGGGTTAACGAGAGCAGGGTGGACCCGGAAGGGGAAGGGTCCCATATTGGATGGGCTTAGGGGTAACCTCTTGGGCTTTTCCTTTTCATCCTAAGGTCCAGGCCTTGGTCTTTAAAATGCTCTTGGGGGATGGTTTGAAAGTTGGCAGAGCCATGGCCCAAGTTGTACCCTCTTCCTGAGGACGCCTCGGAGCTATTGGAGCCGCCCAGGCATTTTTGCTGGCGATCTGCTCGGCAAGGCGCATTTCTGAATTGTAAGCGCTCTCGTGTAGGGGGATCCTTCCCTTCACTTTTCGGAGGAAGGGGTTTCTATCTGCACAGGTCCGACTTCTTTTTTGCCAAAGGTGCTTTCTGTCCGTCAAGTCGATCAAGTTGCCGGCTTTCGAGCGCGACAGTCTGGTTCTGCGGCACAGTCGCAGGAGTTCCATGTTCAAGATGTGAGAAAGGCCGCCTTGAGAGACAGGAAGGCCACGAATGCCTTTCGTAGATTGGATCATCCGTTTGTCTTGCTCAGTGGTCAAAACTTGGGGGCAGAAGGCTTCTAAGGCTTCCATTTCTAGGAGGATTAAAGAAGCTTCCACTGTCTTCTCTTCAAGAGACCTGCAGGGCAGCAGCCTGGTGGTCATTGCAAACCTTTTCCAAGCATTGCAGGTTGGGCGATCGGGCTTTGGACACAGCTGTGTTTGGTGCGTGTGTGCTGCGAGTAGGTCTTTCGAGTTCCCACCTAGTGTAGTAGGGCTTGGGTAAATCCCATCTGTCTGGACCGGTCTGGTTGGACGATCGGCAAGGAAAAATTGGTTCTTGCCTGCTAATGTTCTTTCCTGAAGACCTAATAGACCAATCCAGAGTCCTGGTCTTTGATGCTAAAGACCGTTCTTCAATTAAAGTTGAATTTTAGGGTATTACCGACACTTATAGTTCCCCTGCTCGTGGAAGGGAGGGGGTTATTCTTGCTTTGTTACGGATTTAATGAGCGACTGCAGACAGCACAGTAACTTAAGTACCAGCAGAACAGTGAATCTTTTACTCTCTGTCTCCATCTGCTGGTAGAGGAGGAAAACTCCAGGAAAGAAAAAATCAGCAGGATTTTCCTTTACACCCCCAATCTCCGAGTCTCATGGTCCTCTTACCTATCCCTCAGTCGGCTCGTGATTTAACTACTTTGAATAATTTTGTGTCATCTGTGAATCTGATCGCCTCACGCACCGGGCCCTTTGCCAGATCATTTTTTTAAGTGTATTAAAAAGCACCGCCTCCCCCCCCCCCCCCCCAGTCTCAGTTTACAGTAGTTTGAGGTTGAGGCCGGGCCACCAGATAGAATCAGAAGCTTTTTCTTTTTAAATTTGAAAGTCAATAAACCCTGTCCATTTCTGTCTCTCTCCTGCTCTCTGAACCCCCTGCTCCCCCCCCCCCCTTCCCGGCGGCAGCGGACAGCACACTGGAAACCATCAATAACAGCCTCGCCGCGGACGGGGTCAGCCGCCTGATCCGCGTGCCGACCGGCTGCGCGGAACAGACCATGATCTACATGGCGCCCAGCGCCTACGCCATGAAGTACCTGGACGAGACGGAGCAGTGGATCAATCTGAACCCGGAGCGAAAGACCGAGGCGCTAAAAAGCATGGAATCAGGTACGTCACGGGCGAGGGCAGCGTGCGCACATCCAACCCACCGCCACCACCGCCACCACCACGTGTGTGGCACAGGCAGCGGCAATGCCAGCTTCCCTCACGTACCTTGCGGCCCCTGTCAGGGGCACTGCCCTGGGGAAGGGGATTCACGCCGTACCCGCGCCTCTCAACCCCAGCTGGGTTCTCCGAGGGGGGGGGGGGGGGAGGAAAGGATTTTTCCTCCAGGGCACTGGAGGCGCTAGGACTCCGGTTCCTCCCAGAAGACGCTGCACATGGTCGCGAGGTTCCAAAACTTAAGTCTTTGCTGTAAAACCTCTCCCAAATGTCCAGTTTGGCACGTGGTAGGATTTCTCTCTTGTGGCATCCAGGATATGTCTTTATGATAGACCAGGGGGCCCTGCGGCCCTTCTCTGGTCACCCTCAGCCGATCCCCCCCCCCCCCCGGTCCTCCTGCGCTCTTGACCGCGCGGTACTCCCCCCAGCGAGCCCCGGTCACTGCTTCAGGCCTCCGAACACCCTAGAACCATGACCCTAGGTTCCCTTCCCTTCGAGACAAACCTAGGAGACACGAAATTTACTCCCTTGACGCTGGTGGTGGTGGGGGAACCCTCCATGCCAGATATTAATATGGGAAAGATCGGCCCAGTGAACTGGCCCCGCGTGCCACCTCTGTGTAAAACCTGCGTGGCGCCCCTGGCAGGTTGGGATACCTGAGACTGTCTCTCTCCTCCTCCCAGCTTCCCCCTTTCACCTCCCTTCTATTGGAATGCTGTTTAAAATTTGGAGAGTGACCCATTGAGGCCCCTCCTGTGGGGGAAGCCTTAGCAAATTGGCCAGTCCACTCACTCCCCATTGCTACTTTCAATATGTCCTCCAGTGGGGAGGAGTATGGAACCACTCACACACACATTCTCTCTCACACACACGCACATTCTCTCTCACACACAAACACATTCTCTCTCTCTCACACACAAACACATTCTCTCTCTCTCACACACAAACACATTCTCTCTCTCTCACACACACACATGCTCTCTCTCACACACACACACACACACATATTCTCTCACACACAAACACATTCTCTCTCTCACACACACACACACACACATTCTCTCACACACAAACACATTCTCTCTCACACACACACACACATTCTCTCTCACACACACACACACACATGCTCTCTCTCTCACACACTCTCTCTCATGCACACACAAACACACACACACACTCTTTCTTTCTCTTTCTCTCTCTCACCCACACGCACACTCTCTTTCAGACACCCACACTCACACAAATGTGCATTTGCTCACACTTTCATGTTCTGTTTCAGGTTATACAAGGATTTTAAGTTACCAGAAGGAGGACGGGTCATACGGAGCCTGGATCTCTACGCCCAGCAGCACATGGTGGGTGTTCTCTGTCTCTCAGATCCAGGGAAGCGTGCTCCACCTGACTGTTTGTTCTTGTGTGTGTTGCCAAATTAAAACCGATCGGGGGGGGGGGGTTGGAGCGGATAAAATTAGCCGGTCATCTTGCGGCAAATGCTCGGCCGTGCTTACCCAGCTAATGGTGCGACTGAATAGCGAGCGGGGTCGGTTGAGGCCTGCCAGTCGCGCGGACGGTATTACCCGACCGGATGTAGCTGGTCCGTGCCGAGTATCGCGCAAAGCCCCGGCAACGCTCCTGACCTCCCCCCTGCCCCCCCACCGCGGGCTGAAGCCGTACAGCTCACGGATTTAGCAGGTTAAGGGGGGAGGGGGCCCGCATTTTTAACCTGGGTTTATTCAACCGGCTATAGCCCAATATTACGTGGGTAGATCTTTCGAGCGCCAATATTTTTTTTGGGGGGGGTGGGGTGGCAGAGCCAGTACTGCCAGTGAAAGGAGAACGTCGTGCCGGAGCCACTGCTGCCGGTAGGAGGGGGGGTGCATGGCTGAAGGTTTGCCTTAGGGCGCCGGACTCTTGCACCAGCCCCGCCCATCCGTCTCTCTGGGGGGGGGGGGGGCCATGCTCTACTCCACACCCTCTTTTGATCCCCGGGGTGCTCTTCTTTGCAGGCTGACAGCTTTCGTGGTGAAGATCCTGTCCCTCTGCCGGGAGTACATGAGCGTGGACGACGCTCACATTAGGAAGGCCGTCACCTTCCTGCTGTCTCACCAGAGACCCAGCGGGGAGTTCTACGACCCCCACCCCGTGTACCACAGGGAGATGCAGGCGAGTACCCATTTCCCCCAGCCCCTGCAGGGGCGCACGGGCGGGTTACAGCCCCCCCCCCCCCCCCCCGCACTCCCAGCCCCCTTCCTCTCTCCCGCTCCCTGGTGTTCTGTGGTGTGAGTCCCTGCGGGCTTCTCTGTGTATTTTTAGGGGGGTGTCGGAGGTCTGGAAGGGGACGTGACCCTCACATCGTTCGTGACGATAGCTCTGCACCATGCCCTGCCTGTCTACAAGGAGGACGCCAACACCCTGGTATAGAAGTCCCTGTACTCTGCATGTGTCTGTCTCTCCTTCCCCGTCTGTCTGTCTGTGTGTGTGTGTGTGTGTGTGTCTCTCTCTCTCTCCTAGTCTCTCCATCTATCTCTGTGTATCTGTCTGTCTCTGTGTGTGTGTATCTCTCTCCCTCGCTCTCTCTCTGTCTCACTTTCTGTCTTCCTCACCCACCTCGATCTTCTTCTCTTTTTCTCTCAGAAAGAAAGCATCCAGGTTGCCGCCCGGTTCCTAGAGCAGCGCCTGCTCGGGCTCTCACGACCCTATGCCATCGCCATCTCCGCCTACGCCTTGTCCCTGGTATCAAACAACCAAGCAGCCAAGGACGAGGCTCACAGCTTACTAATGGACAATGCCAAGGAGATCCCAGGTCAGATCCGGCACCGCCACCCACATCCCCCCTCCCCCAACACACACACACAATCACACACACACACACACGGCAAGGGCTGGAGAGCAGAACCATGGGTTCTAATCCCTGGCTCTGTCACTGTTTGTGTGTGTGAGACCTCAGGGTGAGTCCCTTTATCTCCTGTGCCTCACTTCTAATCCCCGGCTCTGTCACTGACTCTCTGTGTATAACCTCAGGGTGAGTCCCTTTATCTCCTGTGCCTCACTTCTAATCCCCGGCTCTGTCACTGACTCTCTGTGTATAACCTCGGGGTGAGTCCCTTTCTCTCCCTGTGCCTCAGTTCTAATCCCCGGCTCTGTCGCTGACTCTGTGTATAACCTCAGGGTGAGACCCTTTATCTCCTGTGCCTCACTTCTAATCCCCGGCTCTGTCACTGACTCTCTGTGTATAACCTCGGGTGAGTCCCTTTATCTCCTGTGCCTCACTTCTAATCCCCGGCTCTGTCACTGACTCTCTGTGTATAACCTCAGGGTGAGTCCCTTTATCTCCTGTGCCTCACTTCTAATCCCCGGCTCTGTCACTGACTCTCTGTGTATAACCTCAGGGTGAGTCCCTTTATCTCCCGTGTCTCACTTCTAATCCCCAGCTCTGTCACTGACTCTCTGTGTATAACCTCAGGGTGAGTCCCTTTATCTCCTGTGCCTCACTTCTAATCCCCGGCTCTGTCACTGACTCTCTGTGTATAACCTCAGGGTGAGTCCCTTTATCTCCTGTGCCTCACTTCTAATCCCCGGCTCTGTCACTGACTCTCTGTGTATAACCTCAGGGTGAGTCCCTTTATCTCCCGTGTCTCACTTCTAATCCCCGGCTCTGTCACTGACTCTGTGTATAACCTCGGGTGAGTCCCTTTATCTCCTGTGCCTCACTTCTAATCCCCGGCTCTGTCACTGACTCTCTGTGTATAACCTCAGGGTGAGTCCCTTTATCTCCTGTGCCTCACTTCTAATCCCCGGCTCTGTCACTGACTCTCTGTGTATAACCTCAGGGTGAGTCCCTGTATCTCCTGTGCCTCACTTCTAATCCCCGGCTCTGTCACTGACTCTGTGTATAACCTCGAGTGAGTCCCTTTATCTCCTGTGCCTCACTTCTAATCCCCGGCTCTGTCACTGACTCTCTGTGTATAACCTCAGGGTGAGTCCCTTTATCTCCTGTGCCTCACTTCTAATCCCCGGCTCTGTCACTGACTCTCTGTGTATAACCTCAGGGTGAGTCCCTTTATCTCCCGTGTCTCACTTCTAATCCCCAGCTCTGTCACTGACTCTCTGTGTATAACCTCAGGGTGAGTCCCTTTATCTCCCGTGTCTCACTTCTAATCCCCGGCTCTGTCACTGACTCTCTGTGTATAACCTCAGGGTGAGACCCTTTATCTCCCTGTGCCTCACTTCTAATCCCCGGCTCTGTCACTGACTCTCTGTGTATAACCTCAGGGTGAGTCCCTTTATCTCCCGTGTCTCACTTCTAATCCCCGGCTCTGTCACTGACTCTCTGAGTGTGACCTCAGGGTGAGTCCCTTTATCTCCCTGTGCCTCACTTCTAATCCCCGGCTCTGTCACTGACTCTCTGTGTATAACCTCAGGGTGAGTCCCTTTATCTCCCTGTGCCTCACTTCTAATCCCCGGCTCTGTCACTGACTCTCTGTGTATAACCTCAGGGTGAGTCCCTTTATCTCCTGTGCCTCACTTCTAATCCCCGGCTCTGTCACTGACTCCCTGTGTATAACCTCAGGGTGAGTCCCTGTATCTCCTGTGCCTCACTTCTAATCCCCGGCTCTGTCACTGACTCTCTGTGTATAACCTCAGGGTGAGTCCCTTTATCTCCCTGTGCCTCACTTCTAATCCCTGGCTCTGTCACTGACTCTGTGTATAACCTCAGGGTGAGTCCCTTTATCTCCCTGTGCCTCACTTCTAATCCCCGGCTCTGTCACTGACTCTCTGTGTATAACCTCAGGGTGAGACCCTTTATCTCCCTGTGCCTCACTTCTAATCCCCGGCTCTGTCGCTGACTCTCTGTGTATAACCTCGGGTGAGTCCCTTTATCTCCCTGTGCCTCACTTCTAATCCCCGGCTCTGTCACTGACTCTGTGTATAACCTCAGGGTGAGTCCCTTTATCTCCCTGTGCCTCACTTCTAATCCCCGGCTCTGTCGCTGACTCTCTGAGTGTGACCTCAGGGTGAGTCCCTTTATCTCCCTGTGCCTCACTTCTAATCCCCGGCTCTGTCACTGACTCTGTGTATAACCTCAGGGTGAGTCCCTTTATCTCCCGTGTCTCACTTCTAATCCCCGGCTCTGTCGCTGACTCTGTGTATAACCTCAGGGTGAGTCCCTTTATCTCCCTGTGCCTCACTTCTAATCCCCGGCTCTGTCGCTGACTCTCTGAGTGTGATCTCAGGGTGAGTCCCTTTATCTCCCTGTGCCTCACTTCTAATCCCCGGCTCTGTCACTGACTCTGTGTATAACCTCAGGGTGAGTCCCTTTATCTCCCTGTGCCTCACTTCTAATCCCCGGCTCTGTCACTGACTCTCTGTGTATAACCTCAGGGTGAGTCCCTTTATCTCCTGTGCTTCACTTCTAATCCCTGGCTCTGTCACTGACTCTCTGTGTATAACCTCAGGGTGAGTCCCTTTATCTCCTGTGCCTCACTTCTAATTCCCGGCTCTGTCACTGACTCTCTGTGTATAACCTCAGGGTGAGTCCCTTTATCTCCTGTGCCTCACTTCTAATCCCCGGCTCTGTCGCTGACTCTCTGAGTGTGACCTCAGGGTGAGTCCCTTTATCTCCTGTGCCTCACTTCTAATCCCCGGCTCTGTCACTGACTCTCTGTGTATAACCTCAGGGTGAGTCCCTTTATCTCCTGTGCCTCACTTCTAATCCCCGGCTCTGTCGCTGACTCTCTGTGTATAACCTCAGGGTGAGTCCCTTTATCTCCCTGTACCTCACTTCTAATCCCCGGCTCTGTCACTGACTCTCTGTGTATAACCTCAGGGTGAGACCCTTTATCTCCTGTGCCTCACTTCTAATCCCCGGCTCTGTCACTGACTCTCTGTGTGTGACCTCAGGGTGAGTCCCTTTATCTCCTATCCCTCACTTCTAATCCCCGGCTCTGTCACTGACTCTCTGAGTGTGACCTCAGGGTGAGTCCCTGTATCTCCTGTGCCTCACTTCTAATCCCCGGCTCTGTCACTGACTCTGTGTATAACCTCAGGGTGAGTCCCTTTATCTCCCTGTACCTCACTTCTAATCCCCGGCTCTGTCACTGACTCTCTGTGTATAACCTCAGGGTGAGTCCCTTTATCTCCCTGTGCCTCACTTCTAATCCCCGGCTCTGTCACTGACTCTCTGTGTATAACCTCAGGGTGAGTCCCTGTATCTCCTGTGCCTCACTTCTAATCCCCGGCTCTGTCGCTGACTCTCTGTGTATAACCTCAGGGTGAGTCCCTTTATCTCCCTGTACCTCACTTCTAATCCCCGGCTCTGTCACTGACTCTCTGTGTATAACCTCAGGGTGAGTCCCTTTATCTCCCTGTGCCTCACTTCTAATCCCCGGCTCTGTCACTGACTCTCTGTGTATAACCTCAGGTGAGTCCCTGTATCTCCTGTGCCTCACTTCTAATCCCCGGCTCTGTCACTGACTCTCTGTGTATAACCTCAGGGTGAGTCCCTTTATCTCCTGTGCCTCACTTCTAATCCCCGGCTCTGTCACTGACTCTCTGTGTATAACCTCAGGGTGAGTCCCTTTATCTCCTGTGCCTCACTTCTAATCCCCGGCTCTGTCACTGACTCTCTGTGTATAACCTCAGGGTGAGTCCCTTTATCTCCTGTGCCTCACTTCTAATCCCCGGCTCTGTCACTGACTCTCTGTGTATAACCTCAGGTGAGTCCCTTTATCTCCCTGTGCCTCACTTCTAATCCCCGGCTCTGTCACTGACTCTCTGTGTATAACCTCAGGGTGAGTCCCTTTATCTCCTGTGCCTCACTTCTAATCCCCGGCTCTGTCACTGACTCTCTGTGTATAACCTCAGGGTGAGTCCCTTTATCTCCTGTGCCTCACTTCTAATCCCCGGCTCTGTCACTGACTCTCTGTGTATAACCTCAGGGTGAGTCCCTTTATCTCCTGTGCCTCACTTCTAATCCCCGGCTCTGTCACTGACTCTCTGTGTATAACCTCAGGGTGAGTCCCTTTATCTCCTGTGCCTCACTTCTAATCCCCGGCTCTGTCACTGACTCTCTCTGTATAACCTCAGGGTGAGTCCCTTTCTCTCCCTGTGCCTCAGTTCTAATCCCCGGCTCTGTCGCTGACTCTGTGTATAATGTTGGGGCTCTCACGTGAGCTGGGGTGAAGTCATCTGACTGAACGCTTGTGCCACCGAAAAGTACCAGTGAGACTTCTCTACGCGTTCACTTTTTGCCGCATAGAAATAGGCATTTCCGGGAGCCAGGGGTATTCAGGTGGGGGGGGGGCGAGGAGAGAAAGTTAATGAACGCACATCGACTCTTCAGAAATATCCACGTATTTGTTCCTGCATAAGCCGATCCGCAGAAGCAGCTGTATACAGGGGGCACGTTTGTACCCATGGATTCATTAAAGGTACATGAGCACAAAGGTTCCCCATTGATCTCGCCTCGCAACAGGCTTTTTACTCTCAACCGCTCCCTGTGTCTCTCCCTGTCCCCCCCTAGACCTGAAAGCGCTGTACTGGGAGTCCAAGGACAAGTTCAGGTTGGTGGAGGAGAAGAAGGCTGACCGGGTCCCCGCTGCCAGCGCCATTTCCGTGGAGGCCACCGCCTACGCCCTGATGCACGTGCTGCTGAGGAACGACATGCCCATGGCCAACAAGATCGTCAGGTGGCTGACGGAGCAGCAGAACTACGGCGGGGGCTTCAAGTCCACCCAGGTGAGGCTCCTCGCCCGCCCTCCCGTGGCGAGACCGCCAGGGGCAGACTGAAAGGTAGGAAGCCCTGCCGCCAACAGTCATGTGGGCAGGAGGGAAGGTCATGCTGACCATAGGTTCCTGATGTTTCACAATGATAAGGACGAAAGTGGTGATGAAGAGGGGTTCCTAGTGAGGCTGATGAAGGCCTTCCCAATGTTATATGGTGAAGAAGGTAAAAGTGGGATCACGCTGAGGCTGGTGGGATGACGATGATAGGAAGTCTTGTAAAATAGGTGCAGTTGATCCTGACTAGAGGCAGAAAGACCGGCTAGATGACCTCCAGCCTGATCTTCCCGAGACTCCTTCAGTCCTGTCTTTCTATATAGCTTCCTGAGGTCCCAACCTAAACTTTCTTTGATTCTTAGATGACCTCCCGAGAACCCTTTTAAGATGATCTCTTGAGGTCCCTTCCAACCCTCTTCTTCTCTGATTCAAGATGGCTTCCTGAGGTCCTTTCTAGCTTTCCCTTTCTCTGCTTTTAGAGAACCTCATGAGGTCTCGCCCAGCCCTGTGATTCTAGATGGACCTCCTGAGGCCCCTCCCTTCCCCCTAGTTCTCTAATTTTTAGATGTGCCTTTGAGGTCCCACCCAGTGACATAGGTTGTTACGAGAACGAGGTCATGCCGAGTGTGTTGGGATGAAAGTCGTGGCGAGGTGCAGACGAGAATGCCCCGCAGATGATAACGGTAATGCTGGTCCTCAGGATACGGTGGTGTCTCTGGAGGCCTTCTCCCAGTACTGGATCAAGACCTTCTCCAACGATGTGGTGGACTTGGCTGTCACCGTCAGCTCTCCGGGGCGGCAGGCCGAGAAGAAGATCCAGTTGCAGAAATCCGGCAACCAGATCCAGGAGGAACTGCAGGTGAGAGTAGAAACCAACCACTCCCCCCCCCCCCCCCCCCCGCCAGCCCTCTGCCTCTGGAGCAAGGCTTCAGCACCCCCTCCCTACAGGGTGCAGCGTCCCACGAACCTGATACTCCCGGGGCAGGACAGAGCTTGTCCTTCTCCTGTCTTTTCGTGTCTTAACACGGGGAAGAAAAGCAGCAGAATAATCAATACCCGGAGTCTGCCTGCGAGGAGAAGGGTTTATTGCTTTGAGCACTGGATTATGATTCAGGAGAAGTCAGGGGTCATGATTTGAGAACTCAGCTCCGACACTGAATCTGTGTGCGTGACCTGGGAGCGAGTCGCTTTATCCCCCTGTGACTCAGTTCTAATCCCCGGCTCCGTCACTGAATCCGTGTGAGTGACCTGGGAGCGAGTCGCTTTATCCCCCTGTGACTCAGTTCTAATCCCCGGCTCCGTCACTCAATCTGTGTGCGCGACCTGGGAGCGAGTCGCTTTATCCCCCTGTGACTCAGTCCTGTGACTCAGTTCTAATCCCCGGCTCCGTCACTGAATCTGTGTGCATGACCTGGGAGCGAGTCGCTTTATCCCCCTGTGACTCAGTTCTAATCCCCGGCTCCGTCACTGAATCTGTGTGCATGACCTGGGAGCGAGTCGCTTTATCCCCCTGTGACTCAGTTCTAATCCCCGGCTCCGTCACTGAACCTGTGTGCGCGACCTGGGAGCGAGTCGCTTTATCCCCCTGTGACTCAGTTCTAATCCCCGGCTCCGTCACTGAATCTGTGTGCGCGACCTGGGAGCGAGTCGCTTTATCCCTCTGTGACTCAGTTCTAATCCCCGGCTCCGTCACTCAATCTGTGTGCATGACCTGGGAGCGAGTCGCTTTATCCCCCTGTGACTCAGTTCTAATCCCCGGCTCCGTCACTGAATCTGTGTGCGTGACCTGGGAGCGAGTCGATTTATCCCCCTGTGACTCAGTTCTAATCCCCGGCTCCGTCACTGAATATGTGTGCGTGACCTGGGAGCGAGTCGCTTTATCCCCCTGTGACTCAGTTCTAATCCCCGGCTCCGTCACTGAATCTGTGTGCGTGACCTGGGAGCGAGTCGCTTTATCCCCCTGTGACTCAGTTCTAATCCCCGGCTCCGTCACTGAATCTGTGTGCGCGACCTGGGAGCGAGTCGCTTTATCCCCCTGTGACTCAGTTCTAATCCCCGGCTCCGTCACTGAATCTGTGTGCGTGACCTTGGCGTGAGTCGCTTTATCCCCCTGTGACTCAGTTCTAATCCCCGGCTCTGTCACTGAATCTGTGTGTGTGTGTGTGGCCTCGGGGGCGAGTCACTTTTATTTTCCTGTGCCGCCGGTTCCCGGTTGATAACAGGGCGCTTGCCTTAATCTTGGCTTTTATGGTCTCTGGATGATATGATCTTTACTGATTTATAAAGCTGAGTTAATCCATTTGTTTTCCAGGTTAGCTTGGGGAATGCCCTGAATGTGAAAGTGGAAGGTCAGGGCAAAGGCACCCTGACGGTGAGTGAGAGCTCCGAGGACACCACGCCCGCCCGTTAGATCTGGTCGGGCCCCCTGGCCCAGGGTTATTTTATTTTAACGAGTTCTCACGGTCTGATGCCCCTCAGAAGATTCAAGCTTTCATTCTGGAAAGCCTAACTGCTACTTCCCTGTATCCCTCCGCAGCTTTACAGGAAAATAGTGCCCCCCCCGGGGCTTCGCTGTCAGGGAGGGGTGCATGGATGCCCCCGGGAAGGGCTGTGGGCTCCGTTTCCCTGCGGCTGCCGAGAGGAAGATAGATCGGGGGGGGGACGGACACAGGGGGAGGGGGCGGGGGGAGCGATGCCACCACACTCTCCTGATCCGAAGCTGAGCGTTCTCCGTCCGCTTTTAGATTCTGAAGCTGTACAGGGTGCTGCAGGTGGAAAACAATACCTGCCAGCACATGAAGCTAGAGGTCGACGTCAGCGGCGAGGTCAAGTACTCCAGTAAGTGACTGTGTGCCCTACCGGGAGCACTGCTGCCCTTCCCAGTACATCCCAGTAACATTGTTCATGCTCCCAATGTGCCCCCGTAACTCTGCTCCCTTTCCCAGAATATCCCAGTAATACTGCACACCCTCCCAGAATACCCCAGTAACTGTTCCCCTTCCCAGTATACCCCCAGTAACTCTCCCCCCCCCCCCCAGTATGCCCCCAGTAACTCTCTCCCCGTCTGTCGGATGTCCCCAGAGGAGATCACAGAGGATTATGAATACGACTACGGCGAGGAACCTGCAGAGGAGCCTCTCTCGCGGATCCAGTTGTACGACCTGCGCAGGCAGCGCCGGAGCGCGCCCAGACCGGAGAGGACCAAGGATAAAAGCGTCTTCTACACCGTCTGCCTCTCGTGAGTAACGTCGTCTCCTGAGGGGCCTGTCCCTCGGGGAGTGAGGTGGCTCCTGCCGCCGCCCGTCTCTTGTAACGTTCTTGCACCCTTTGGGCCTCTCCTGCTACTGCTGTCCAACCTTTCTGCAGCGCTAGAAGGGCGCGCGTGCGCGGTGCCGTGGCGAGGCGCATAAGAGACAGTCCCTGCTCTATGAGAGATTCACGGTCTCGCAGTCGGGGGGGGGGGGGGGGGGAGTAGCCTGGTGGGGTTAGAGCAGCAAGGGCTGGGAACCGGGGAAGCCAGGCTTCAAATCCTACTGCCACTCCTTGTCACCTTGGGCAAGTCCCTTCTCCCTCCATTGCCTCAGGGGTTTTTCAGGGAAGTACTTAAAGTACCAGGATGCAGCTCCCCTTGTGCCTGCCAACGAAGGGGGCCTGAGTTAAATCTAAAATAAATGGCTACAGACCAGTGAAAATAAGAGTGGAAGCCTCAGCAGGCAGGTTAATCGGAGGATTTATTTAATTAACCGGGGAAAGCTGCAGGAAGTAGACTCTGCCCCCCATTAACAATCCATGAGCGAGAAAGAGGAAGCGGGGTGGGTGAGCGAGGGGCAGGGAGAGTGGGGGATGCACGGTAAACCGAATGTTTCCTGGGCAAGCGAGCTGCCGGCGGCGCCCGCCTCTCACACAGCCCACGGCGTGTCTCCTTTTCTCCTCTGCGCAGCCGCGACCCGCAGGCGAGGCTCTCCGGCATGGCCATCGCGGACATCACCATGCTGAGCGGCTTCGAGCCCAGCTTCGAGGACCTGAACCGGGTAAGAGGAAATGGACCCTCCCCCTCACCACCACCACTCCCCCCTGTCTCCACGACTTCACCCCCCCTCCCTCCATCATTCCTCTCTCCCTTTCCTCCCCTTTCAATCTTGCGCTCTCTCTCTCTCTCTGTCTCTCCCCCGCCCCCGGAGGAATTCTGACTTTCTGCTTCCTCCCCCCTCTCTCAGCTGAAGGACCTGTCGGATCGGTACATCAGTCACTACGAGTATCAGTTCGGCAGGATCATCCTCTACTTCGAAGAGGTGAGAGACGCGAGCCCAGCGCTTACAGTTTGCGTTTTTGCCTTGGGTATAATAAAGGCCTGGGTAAGATGTGTCTCTTTGAACCTGAGATGCAGGGAAGACAGACACAGTTGGTTGGGAGGTGAGCGGGCCCCTCCTCGGCTGAGACCTCCCGGGTGACCCCACCCCTCACCCTATCTGCTCCTGGCCGAATGTTGAGCCTCTTTCTTTCCCTCTGGTTCCAGGTTCCAGTGGAGAGAGACTGTATCGCCTTTGAAGCCATCCAGAAGGTACCGATAGGCCTCCTCCAGCCGGCATCGGCCATCCTGTATGACTTCTACGACCCGGGTGAGCTGCTTGATAAACTGTTCATTCTGTCTAGAGTGAAGAGAACATTACCTCCAGAGTGTGGGACACAGGACACGGCTGCTTTAACAGAGTATTAATACCCTCCAGAGTGTGGGACACAGGACACCTCTGCTTTAAGAGAGTATTAATACCCTCCAGAGTGTGGGACACAGGACACGGCTGCTTTAAGAGAGTATTAATACCCTCCAGAGTGTGGGACACAGGACACGCCTGCTTTAAGAGAGTATTAATACCCTCCAGAGTGTGGGACACAGGACACATCTGCTTTAAGAGTATTAATACCTTCCAGAGTGTGGGACACAGGACACCTCTGCTTTAAGAGAGTATTAATACCCTCCAGAGTGTGGGACACAGGACACCTCTGCTTTAAGAGAGTATTAATACCCTCCAGAGTGTGGGACACAGGACACATCTGCTTTAAGAGAGTATTAATACCCTCCAGAGTGTGGGACACAGGACACCTCTGCTTTAAGAGAGTATTAATACCCTCCAGAGTGTGGGACACAGGACACATCTGCTTTAAGAGAGTATTAATACCCTCCAGAGTGTGGGACACAGGACACGGCTGCTTTAAGAGAGTATTAATACCCTCCAGAGTGTGGGACACAGGACACCTCTGCTTTAAGAGAGTATTAATACCCTCCAGAGTGTGGGACACAGGACACATCTGCTTTAAGAGAGTATTAATACCCTCCAGAGTGTGGGACACAGGACACATCTGCTTTAAGAGAGTATTAATACCCTCCAGAGTGTGGGACACAGGACACATCTGCTTTAAGAGAGTATTAATACCCTCCAGAGTGTGGGACACAGGACACATCTGCTTTAAGAGAGTATTAATACCCTCCAGAGTGTGGGACACAGGACACCTCTGCTTTAAGAGAGTATTAATATCCTCCAGAGTGTGGGACACAGGGCACCTCTGCTTTAAGAGAGTTTTAATACCCTCCAGAGTGTGGGACACAGGACACCTCTGCTTTAAGAGAGTATTAATACCTTCCAGAGTGTGGAACACAGGGCACCTCTGCTTTACGAGAGTATTAATACCCTCCAGAGTGTGGGACACAGGACACCTCTGCTTTAAGAGAGTATTAATACCTTCCAGAGTGTGGAACACAGGGCACATCTGCTTTAAGAGAGTATTAATACCCTCCAGAGTGTGGAACACAGGGCACCTCTGCTTTAAGAGAGTATTAATACCCTCCAGAGTGTGGGACCCAGGGCACCTCTTCTTTAAGAGAGTATTAATACCCTCCAGAGTGTGGGACACAGGACACATCTGCTTTAAGAGAGTATTAATACCCTCCAGAGTGTGGGACACAGGACACATCTGCTTTAAGAGAGTATTAATACCCTCCAGAGTGTGGGACACAGGACACATCTGCTTTGAGAGTATTAATACCCTCCAGAGTGTGGGACACAGGACACATCTGCTTTAAGAGAGTATTAATACCCTCCAGAGTGTGGGACACAGGACACATCTGCTTTAAGAGAGTATTAATACCCTCCAGAGTGTGGGACACAGGACACGTGCCCTTTAAGAGAACATTAATTATTCTGCAAGGAGTGGGGGTACAGGAATGTCTCCCCTTTAAGAGGGGACCAGTTCCCTCAGCAGTGTGGGATGTGGATCGCTGCGGTGATTAACGCTAAGAGGTAAATTTTGAAAGAGCTCTGGCTTGCGTTAAAAAAAAAAAAAAAAAGAAAGAAAAGAAAAGGCCCAGGTACACGAGCATAGGGGCCTGCGCGCACAATTCTTATTTTTAAAGCCAGCAGTTTATGCGCGTACGTAGGCGTGCAACAGAACACGCAAAAAATCAAACAAACCGGGGCGGATTTCGCGCTCATTTACCTCTGCTCTTGATGAAGGAAACTCGTCTTGGGTCTGAAACGAACGGGTGACGAGTCGGGGTAAACGGAGGAGAGCGCAGGCTGAAGAATCAGAGGGAGCTGGATGACCCAGGGATGGAACGGGCAAACTGGCTGTTTCCCATCACTCGCACTTGTTGTAAAACGCGCTCGCTTGCGCGCGTATAAGCCAGGCTCTGAAGGACCAATACGCCAGTAACCCTTCCTCGTGTTACCGCTTAAAATTAGCAGCACGCACACGTGCACCGTGATGCGTGCGCGCTTGTCTGGACGACATGAAATCCCGGCGCCCGGGGGCGCGAGAGCGCACGCTCGTGTTAAAGTTATCTTTTTCGTGTATGTGTGTGTACGCGCGAGTGTGTAATCACAGCACCACGACTCCCCTCCCCCGCGCTCTCTCTCCACAGACCAGAAGTGCTCGGTGTCCTACAGCGCCCCCCAGAAGAGCAAGTTCGTGAGCACTCTCTGCTCCCAGGAGGTGTGCCAGTGTGCAGAAGGTAAGAGCCCCCTGTTCCCCAGGGAGGAGGAGTCGCACACACTCCCACCCCCAAGCTCCACGCTCATCATCAGCTCGCTGGGGCAGGGGGATGAGCTGTGGGAGGAACAATCACTCCCCTTCCCAGCTCCAAGGTCATTATCAGCTCGCTGGGGCAGGGGGGTGAGCTGCACTGCCCTCCCCAGCTCCAAGGTCGTTATCAGCTCGCTGGGGCGGGAGTCCCGCCGCACTGCCCCTGGGGAAGGGGGGAGGGGGGGTGCGACCCTGGAAGATACCCGGCGTTCGGGTTTTTTTTTTTTTTTCTGAAGGTCCCTGCCCGCACAAGAGGAAAACGAAGGAGATCACGGAGGAGAACACCGACCCGCGACTGCACCACGCCTGCTACAGCCCCCGGGTCAAGTACGGTAAGGGCCGGCCGGCGAGTGAGTTTTTTTTCTCTTTTTTTTTGTTCCCCCCCCCCACCCCCCGACTCTTTCGCCCGCCTCACGCCCGTCTCCGGTCTCCCCCGGCAGGGTACAAGGTGCGGGTGACGGCTTCGGCGGAGAAGGATGCCTTCGTGGTGTACGAGGGGAGAGTCGGCGCCGTCCTGCAGCGCAGTACGTACCTGCCTCCCGCGCGTTTAGCCGGCGCCACAAGGCGTACGTGGCGCCGTTGCACGTGAGGGGGACGGTCCCTGCCGCGTGGAGCTTACGGTCCAGTTAAGGCAGGCAAATGCACGCTCGGGGGGGGAATAACGTTCAGCGTCGATGTCCGTCGGGCGCCTAAGTTGCAGCTTTTCTCAGAACAAATGCAGGGCGCGCCGGGGTGAGGGAGCGGGAAGGGAGGAAGCTGAGGCCCGGCTTGGGGACCAGCTGCAGAGGTACCTCAGCGGCCGGGAGGGAAATAAAGCAGCGCTGGGGGGGCAGGAGGGGGGGGGTTATATTGTGCTGGTGGGGGGTGGAGGATTCGGGCAGACACCTTCGAACCATTGCTTTATTTGCATATAGTTATATATATTTTTGGGGGTTTTTTTAATTGAAGGGGTGAGGGCCACGGGGATGGGGGTTACACGTAAGACTTTTTTTCATGTGCATTGGGAGCGGGGGGCACAGTGGGCGCTAGCGGTCGGCTTCTTCTCGAGGTAAGGAGCTTGGGAGGGGGGATATATATAATATATATATATATATATATATATATATATAATGTACATTTTTTTGGGGGGGTGCAGGACTGTTTACGCTGTACGGTTTCTGCTTTGCCGGTTGGCACAGATTTTCGCTGGATTAGCCGGACGGGGGGGGGGGGGGGGGGGGGGGGGCCGGGGGATATTCAGCGCACGTAGGCAGAGGGAAGGCAAATATGCGGTGCTCTCCAAACGTATCCTCCTTCTCCTCTCTCTGCGCCTCCCCCCCACCCCCAGCGAAAGATGAGACGGTGACCGGAGGGGCCACGCGCCACTTCGTCAAACGCAGGGCCTGCAAGATGGAGCTGGAGGCGGGGAAGGAGTACCTGATCATGGGCGAGGACGGGGACACGCAGGACCCTGAGGGACGGTGAGTACGGCGGCCGACCCTGCTCCCCCCACCCCCGGCATCCCAAGCTCAGGGACCCGTTTCGTTCCCTCACTCATTCTTCTCTCTCTCTCTCTCGCCTCCTCCTCCCGCAGGCCACAGTACCTCCTGGAGGCCACCTCCTGGGTGGAGGAGCTGCTGAGCGAGACGCAGTGCCGGGCCACCCGCTACCAGAATGCGTGCTCGCAGGCCAGGACCTTCATGGAGAGTTACCGGAACAACGGCTGCATGGTGTGAAGACTCCCACCCCCCCCCGCACGCCGGCTCTCCCGTCAGCCTTTCGGCGGCTCCGTGCTGCGTCGGCGGGGAGAGATCTCTGCCGTCGCCTGCTGAATAAATAATGATTTGTGTGTTTGCGCTCCGTGTATCAGGAGAAATAACGTTGCACAATAAACCAGAGAAGACAGACCCCGCGCTTCCACTGGTAGATTCTGTCCCTTAGGAGTGATGAGTTCTGAGCGTCCTCAGCGGGGGGGGGGGGGGGGGGAGTGGGAGGTGAAGCCCGGGACCGGGCGCAGAGGAGTCTCGGCGGTGGGGGGGGGGGGAGAGAGAGGGGATAAGCGCCGAGGATCCCTGGCAACGGGAGGAATATCGTAATTGCCTTGGTATAGATCCAGGGCGCGACAGCGCCTTTCAATCCTGTGGTGCGGTTCCGGTCGTCCCGTCTCCAAAAAAAAAACCAACCCCCAAACAAACCATAATTGGGGACCTAGGGAAGGTAAGAGAGAAGGGTGACACAAATTATAGAGGGGATGGAAATGCTCCCTTATGGAGAAAGCCTGAACAGATTAGGGCTTTGTAGTTTTGGCCTTCTCTTTTTTTTTTTTCCTAGAGGGGGGCATTTATAAATCATGAGAGGGGGTGGAAGGGGTAAGTAGGGAACGGTTATTTATCTTTTCGAATAACACCAGGACTAAGGGACGCTCCATGAAAGTAGCAGCTGGGAAATGTAAAACAAAACTCTTTCGGATAATAGAAGGACTAGGGGGCACTCCATGAAGTTAGCATGGGGCACATTTAAAACTAATCGGAGAAAGTTCTTTTTTACTCAACGCACAATTAAACTCTGGAATTTGTTGCCAGAGAATGTGGTTCGTGCAGTTAGTGTAGCTGGGTTTAAAAAAGGAGTGGATAAGTTCTTGGAGGAGAAGTCCATTACCTGCTATTAAGGTCACTTAGGGAATAGCCACTGCCATTAGCAATGGTTACATGGAATAGACTTAGTTTTTGGGTACTTGCCAGGTTCTTGTGGCCTGGATTGGCCACTGTTGGACACAGGATGCTGGGCTTGATGGGCCCTTGGTCTGACCCAGTATGGCAAGTTCTTAAGTATTTTTTCCACTCTGTGCACAACCGGGCTGTGCAAATCCTGTACCCAGAGAAACGTGGTTAACGGGACACAATGCAGGGCGGGGGGTTTCAGAAGAGGACAGGACGAGCTCCTGCAGGGGAAAAGTCCGTAAACAGTTATCATGAGCCAGGTGGGCTCGGGAGGGGGCCGGTGCTGGTCCCTGGGAAGTGAGATACGAGAAACGAGATCGGACTTGGGGGGGTTCTGACGAGAGCTTGCAACCCCGACCTGGCTGCCGTCGGGGAGAGAGAGGGGGCTGGGGGGCCGGATGGACCTTGGTCCGACCCAGAGAGAGGGGAGGACTTCTTACGAGTGAAAGGGGGTGGGGGTAAAAGCCCGGGACGGAGGGGGAGAATTCCGCTGCCCTTCGCGCTCGGGTCGCTGCGGAGTGACACCCCCCAGCCCTCCCGGGAGCCCGAAGCTCAGGGTGTGCGTTTCTGTGCTACGCTGAGGGCTTCTCCGGGTTTACGAGAGCCTGGCGGGCTCGGCGCCAGCTTCCCCTCCCAGCCACATCGGTTACAGGTGAAAGTGAAAGAGAGGACCAGAGAGGGGGGAGCTCAGGACGGCGAGCACAGCAGAACGGCGGCTCCCGCAGCCTCTGGAGGAGTGACCCGTGGCAGCCACCTTCTCGAGCCACCATGCTGAGGTGCGGGGCTCCCACGCACCCACGGGCGGGAGGCTTCGGCTTCGAGAACTGTCAGAGGTGAGGAGGGCGAGTCCCTTTCCCTTCCCTGCTGTCTCTGTGCGTGTCTCTCCCCCCTCCTCCCTGGTCCTGCCTCTCCCCCCCCCCCAGGGCGACGGCTGGTGGGACGGGAGCCTCTGGCTGTGGGACCCTCTGGCCCAGTAACCGGGGAGAGGCGAATCCTTCCTGGGCAGGAGGGGAGGCTTTAAGGGTGGGAGGAAAAGTGAAAGAGAAAGCGCAGCCAGCTCTGCCCAGGCTGTGGAAATCTTTCTAAATGAAACAAAGAAATGAGGGCAGAAGAAGACCAAACGGCCCATCCAGTCTGCCCAGCAAGCTTTCACTCTTGTTTTTCCCTCATACTTATCTGTTACTCTTGGCTCTTAGTAACCTTTGGTTCTATTTCTCTTCCACCCCCGCCATTAATGTAGAGAGCAGTGTTGGAACTGCATCCAAGTGAAGTATCTAGCTTGATTAGTTAGGGGTAGTAACCGCTGCAATAAGCAAGCTACACCCACGCTTATTTGTTTTACCCAGACTATGTAATTCAGTCCTTCTTGTTGTTGTCTGTATATAAATCCACTTTTCTTCATCCCCCCCCTGTGTGGGGTGAATCCCCTAAATTCAGCAGATCTAAACAGCAG
This sequence comes from Rhinatrema bivittatum, assembly GCF_901001135.1. Lineage (NCBI taxonomy): Eukaryota > Metazoa > Chordata > Amphibia > Gymnophiona > Rhinatrematidae > Rhinatrema > Rhinatrema bivittatum. Next base: position 35,999,845 of record NC_042633.1, read on the forward strand.
CGGGCCAGAGACAGTAAAGTCAAGGAAGGCGGACGTAGATATTGTTTTTATTCCCGCCGCGGTCCAGCGGGAAAGGCTACCCTGCGTGCTGCAGGGCGTGGCGCGTCCACTCGGCTCTCTTGCCTTTTCGCCCAGTGCCTCCGGACTCCATCTTGGGGGTTGGAGGTTCCGACTTTGGGTCCTCTTGCCCCGCAGGCGACCGCCGAGAGCACCCAGCCTAAGAAGATTGCCCTTGCAGTCAGTTTGCCCCTCCACCCGGGCATGGCTACCCACCCCCCCCTTTCCCGGCGCTCTCCTCCTCTTGCCTTTCCAAGGCCCAGAGTCATGCCCTGACGGGACTGGAGCCCCTGAATAAAGCTCCACTCGCAAGGCGTTACTGAAAACAAACAATAATAATTCTTTTGCAGGGTTACTCCTCTTAATATATATATATATATATAATTTTATTTTTTTTTGGCCCGACACGCCGAAGTTAACCCTAGAATTCAGCCATGGCCGAGAAAGCTCAGAGTTCAAATCCAGCTGCCGCACATTGTGACCTCGGAAAGGTCACTTTCCCCTCCATTGCCTCAGCTACAAACTTAAGAGTGTGATCCTTCATAGAAAATACCTGTAGTACCTGAATGAGATTCGCTTTGAAGGGCCTGAAAGACGGAATGTAAACCAAATAAATAAAAACAAATTTAGAGCCGAGATTTAGACCAGTTTTGCAAGACCGAACAAAAATGTTTTGGTTTTTTTTGACTGACTGTCAGTAAATTTCCTGACAGTTGGAAACCCTGACTTGGACGCTCGCAATGCAGTGAAAGCGCTGAACACACACGCGAGGGCCAGGGTCGGCAAGGGAAGTTTTGAGAGAGATACCCCCCCCAGAAAAGGGAAGGGGGAGTGAGGCAGACTTCCTAGGGTGGCGAGAAGGGGGGGACTGTGCTGAGGCATGTGTGTAATATCTCTGTACCTGGGTGCATGTCCATCCGTCTGTCCCTGTGCATGCCTGTCTGCCTTCTTAACTGGTCTCTACTACTCCTCGTTCTCCTCCCCCCTCCCAGAAATGAATGTTTGGAGAAAGAATTATCCCAGCAAGGCCTCAAAGTCCCTAAAGCCAGAAAGACCGGGACCACCATCGCTGGACTGGTGTTCAAGGTAAGGAACCCGCAGCACAACCGTGCAGACAAAGTGCAAGCCGAGACGCTCGTCTGCAAATGCCGCCAAAATGCAGAGAGCGCAGGGGCCGAAGATACCAGAGGTCACTCTAACAAAATGCAGAGAGCGCAGGGGCTGAAAATACCAGAGGTCACTCTAACAAAATGCAGAGAGCGCAGGGGCTGAAAATACCAGAGGTCACTCTAACAAAATGCAGAGAGCGCAGGGGCTGAAAATACCAGAGGTCACTCTAACAAATGCAGAGAGCGCAGGGGCTGAAAATACCAGAGGTCACTCTAACAAAATGCAGAGAGCGCAGGGGCTGAAAATACCAGAGGTCACTCTAACAAAATGCAGAGAGCGCAGGGGCTGAAAATACCAGAGGTCACTCTAACACAATGCAGAGAGCGCAGGGGCTGAAAATACCAGAGGTCACTCTAACAAAATGCAGAGAGTGCAGGGCCTGAAAATACCAGAGGTCACTCTAACACAATGCAGAGAGCGCAGGGGCTGAAAATACCAGAGGTCACTCTAACAAAATGCAGAGCGTGCAGGGGCTGAAAATACTGGCGGAGTTTTTAACAAAATGCAGAGATCATGGGCTGCAAATTTTAGAGGGCACTCCAGCAAAATGTCAGAGACTCCGTCCGTGACCCCGGGGTGCGTCGCCTTATCACTCTGGGCCTCAGTCCTAATCGCCAGCCCCGTCACCGACTCTCTTGTGTAAGATTTGGGGACAGGTAACTTTTTTTTTTTTATTTCCTTGTCCTTCCCCAGGACGGTGTAATCCTGGGAGCTGACACCCGGGCTACGGACGACATGGTGGTGGCCGACAAGAACTGCCTGAAGATCCACCCTATCACCTCCCGCATCTAGTGAGTGACTTAGTGTGTGTGTGTGTGTGTGTGTGGGGGGGGGGGGTCTACTTCTCGCACGTGAGGTGGCAGAGGGACAGGGAAAAACCTTGTCCGTCCACTTCAAACCAATCGAAAGCGGAAAGCGAGCGACAGTGGAGGATGCAGCACCGAGCGAGTCGGCACCAGGGTTTGGGGAGGGTGCTGCACTGGTGCTTCTGTGACCTTGAAAGCCGCCCGAAGGTCGAACAGGTCCGGAGCCCGATTACAAATTTAAAAAAAGGGCTTAGTAAACATAAAAATTGAAATCCATCTCCCCCTCTCTCCTCCCTCCCCCCCCCACCCCTTTGGCGCAGCTGCTGCGGTGCGGGCGTGGCAGCCGACGCGGAGGCGACCACGCAGCTCCTGTCGTCCAACCTGCAGCTGCACGCCCTGTCCACGGGACGCGAGCCACGCGTGGTCACCGCCTGCAGGATGCTGAAGCAGATGCTGTTCAGGTGAGCTGCTCGGGCTTTCTGCCCCTTGATGGGAAAAAAAAAAACCCCAAAAACATCTTGTACAAACAAAATTAGCTGCCGGGGCCAAAAAAGAAGGTGAATGGGGAGTAAGATCAGCAGGGCGGGCTGGGTGGGAGAGAGGAAGCAGGCGATGCAACGGTTACGGAATTTGGAGGTAATGCTGGTCCCACTGCATTGTAATGTAACTTTTTTTTTTTTTTATTCTAACCCCCACCCTGTCCAGGACAAAATCTGATTTCGGATCTGGGGGAGTCTTGGCCGTTCCTTGGTCGAGCAATGGCGGCACCCAGTGGCCAACTTGTGAACTGCAGCCTTGTATTTCCTCCGGGTGACCCAGGGGTTCCCCCAAACCTTCAGGGGGAAGCTTTTTTTTTTTTTTCAGCTTTAAAAAAAAATTTCACGGACCCCCCCCTTGCGTGCGAAAACAAAAGGGAGAATGAGACACCCCCCCCCCCCCCGATTCGTCCGTACTGTGTGAAAAACCTTGGTCTAAGCTGAATACGTGGGGAAGGGCTCTCGCAGTTGAAGGTGGAGGCCACGCCAGCTGCAGCGGGGAAAAGGAAAGCAGCTTTGGGGGGAGGGGCCCCCCCCACTCTCGCTCTCCTGGCCTGTGGCAGCAGCCCCCTCGCATCCTCCCTAGCTAAGCGTCCCTGCATCTCTACTAGGGGGACCCCCCCCCCCGGTCCAGTCTGGTCTCGCAGACCTCAGGACAGGAACCCCCTGCTCCAGGCTCTTTAAGCTTCTTTAATGCTAAGTCCTGTTTTTTTTATCCACCCTCCCCTCCCGGCAGGTACAAAGGGCACATCGGCGCCTCGCTCATCGTGGGTGGGGTGGACTGCCGTGGCCCCCACCTCTACACCGTGCACCCGCACGGCTCCACCGACAAGCTGCCCTTCGTTTCCATGGGTGAGCCCGGCAGCTGCTGCAGCGCCCTGAGCGTGAGGAGGGGGAGGGGCAGGGAGGGCGTTTAACAGGGGCAACCGAACTTGGGTTTCCCCTGCCGGGAAAGCTCAGCTAGAATTTAGAAATGGGGGAAGGGCATTTTAAGATCCATATTTATTCTTCATTAGTGCTTGGAGACAGGGGTCAGCAGCACACGGAGAGGGAAGTGCCTTCGTTGATGCTCGCTTGGTGAGAGAGTTGGTAGCAGTAGTGGGATCGGAAGCCGGGTCTGCGGATGTCACGGCGCCGGGCTCTCAGACCGGGCTGTCGTATGAGGAGAGCCGGTGTTGGCAGAGGCACTGGAACCTGGGTCTGCAGGAGTCCTAGTGCTCGGGGTTTTTAGCAGCACTAGTCTCTCACATGGGGGAGGGTTGGTGGAAGTGGTGGGATTGGAACCTGAGCCTCGGCACTGTATTTTGTGTCTCACCTGTGTTTCCCCCCCCCCGGAACTAGGCTCTGGAGCTGGAGCAGCAATGTCCATACTGGAGGATCGATTCAAGCCCAATATGGAGGTGAGAGTGGGTGGAAGGGGCGTGGATAGAGACCCCCTCCCTACAATAGGGGTAGGGGAAAACGTTCCCGGACATTTATAGCGGCTGAGGTGAAATTTTAGAACATGTTTCGCTTCCACGTGTCAATCGGGTTTCGGTTATAGTGGTGAGTGCATGTGTCTTCCCCCAGCTTTTCATCTTGCCCTTTGACCTCCACAGCTGAACACCGCGCTGGACCTGCTCAGAGACTCCATCAAGGCAGGAATCCTGTGTGACCTGGGCTCGGGCAGCAACGTGGACGTGTGCATCATCACCAAGGAGAAGGTGGAGCTCGTGCGCAGCTATGACCAGCCCGTGGAGCGTGGGGAGAGGTAAGAGGAAAGGCCGCTGACACAGGGAAGACCCGGGTTCGAATCCCGCCTCGCTGCCCAGTTCTCACACTGTGCAACAGTCATGTGCGGACTGCACAGAACCGTTACACTCGCAAACCCAAGGCTCCAAGCCAACCTCTCACTGTGCGACAGCCTGGTGCTGACAGCACAGGGCTAGGATAGGTGTAGACTCGGGGCTCCAATCCCACTGCTGCCACCAGCGCTGTGTGACATCCTTGTACTGAGCACAGAGCTGTGACCTCTGCAGACCTGGGGTCCAGTCCCACCGCTGCCACCAACGCTCAAGAGTTTTGAATAGGGTTTATGCCTTGGCACTCTCTGCAGTAACACGTGTTGTTCTCTCCCCCCCTCCCAGGCATGGCTCATACCGGTATCAGAAGGGTACGACCACCGTCCTTGCTCAATCCGTGAAGCCGCTGGAGCTGGAGCTGGTGGAGGAGAACGTACAGACCATGGATACGGAATAACGCCCACCCAACCCCCCAGGGGCAGAGGAGTGACCCTTTCCTCTCTGGGAACCGTGGGGGGCTACAGAACACATCTCAGGCATCCCCTGTGGGGTTTTTTTTCATGCTTCGCCTCACGAATGTTCCCCTCCTCCATTGACTCCTCCATTAAGGACGAAATGTTCTAAAAATATTATAACTCTTTCTCCCTAGCGCTTCCTTTTATCTTATGGTACTATTTTTCCGTTAGATTAAGTTGTCTCCTGAGAAGGATCTTCCCTGATTTATTTGTGGGCTATGAATGGTAAGACAGAATTATATTTCCTGTATTGATTATGTAATATTTGATGTCTATACCATTCTTTCCTTAAATGTATACAATTGTATTCATTGTAAAAATTCAATAAATAATACATTAAAAAAAAAAATTGTTCTTACAAACAAGTCCATTCAACAGCAAGCATCAGGATTACCTGAAAGGGACCTTCAAATTCACCATCACTACAAGGAATACCCGAAAGGGACCCTCAAATTCAGCATCAATACAACAGCCTTTCATCCACACATACAAGCGCATTCTTTACAGAGAAGAGTCATCTCTGTCAACATCAAGCTAAGTATTTTACCAGCTTATATGAGACTATATGTGTATATTTCCAAAGCAACTGATGATTATTTTCACAGCACAAAGAAGCTTTTAGCTCTTAAAGGGTTGCCAGTTAATAGCCAGGACCCTGTGCTATATGAAGGTTGCTGGAAAAAGAATTAATTCAGTTTTCCATAGTCCCAATCAAGTGAGAAATATGTTCACATTTTTGTAATATTATTTTTCTCACGTTTATAGGTTTTCTTTATAACTGCAGGAGTACAAATCCCAGCATGCTCTGGGGCACACAAAAAAGGGGGCCTGTAAGGGTTCACCTGGCTCCCGTGGGAACTTGCACAGGGGGGAGCACAAGAAACAGGTGCGAGCTGAAGATCGGGGAAGGGGGGAGCGCACCCCATTCCCACAGTCCACGTGAGAAACGCGGACGTTTCCCACAAAAACAAAGCCGGAGTTCTCAACCAATGGGAGGGCGAGGGCGGAGACCGTGCTGACCAATCAAGGAGCGAGATTCCGGGAGCGTCTCGAGCTGGAGGATTCAGCTTCGGCCAACTTTATTGAGCCCGGCCGTTTGTCGGCGAGGCGCTCGGGGTTGACCTGGAAAGCTGCGGACGTGCTCTGGCTGCTTTCTCTGCTCTTTCCCGGCCCGGAGTACCTCACGCTCCCTTCACTGGGGTGGGGTCCGGGAAGATGGTAAACATATAAATGTCCCAGTTCGCTTAGCAACGGGCGGGCACGTGCGCGGAAACTGGAGTTTAAAAAAAAAAAAAAAAAGTGACGTCGTGGGGCGGGGCGCGTGGCAGCTGTGAGATCTAATAAGAGCAGAGGTAGTGACGTTCTTAGTGGGTGGGGCTGTGTGGTAAGTGCGGGCGGTTTGAAAGTCAGAGATTGCTCGGTGACGAACAGGCCTGTGCTGTATGACCTCATAGGCAGGGCAGTGAGGCCGGACTGAGCCATGCCAAGGGAGCCCCGCGCGTGCCCTCCCCCCCCCCCCCCCAAGCAAGGAGCGGGGGAGGGAGCCTGTGCAGGTGTCTCACTGATATAGGTAAAGAATGAATGCAGCATGAAGAGCAGATCTTCATCACAGCCTCCATAGATACACATAGTAACATAGTAGTGACCGCAGAAAAACACCAAATCTGCCCAGCAAGTTTCCTATGGTAGCAACTACCGCCTCCTGCAGGATACCCCCCATGTGTCTGTTAAGGGCAGTAGCTGCTGTTCCGTGCAGGTTACTCCTATGTTTCTGTTAAGGGCAGTAACTGCTGCTCCATGCATGTTACCCCCATGTGTCTGTTAAGGACAGTAGCTGCCACTTCATGCAGATTACCCCCATGTGTCTGTTAACGGCAGTAGCTGCTGCTCCGTGCAGATCTGTTAAGGGCAGTATCTGCCGCTCCATGCAGATTACCCCCATGTGTTTGTTAAGGGTAGTAACTGCTGCTCCATGCAGGCTACCCCAGGTAAAGCATGAATACAGCACAGACCCCTGCAGGACAGATCATCTCATTCCCATGCTGGTGTCTCAGAGATACAAGTAAAGCATGAATACAGCTCATGCAGCTGAAGAGCAGATCTTTGGTGGAGCTCCGTTCCAGCGTGATTTTTATTACATGCGCAGCCAAAGAGTGGGGCTTGGCAGGGAGGGCAGTGCCTACATCCAATTTGCTACAAAATGCATTTGTGGCCCTCCATACTGTGGATAAAGGGAATCCTCTGCCTATACCCTCAGGGTCTCCGGAGGCGCAGAGCACTGATGAGGAGGCGTAGGTACCGACCTGGGGGCCCGAGCGCGGATGGAGGTCCGGCAGTACCAGAGACCCACCGAGCAGCTTATCCGGAAACTGCCTTTCTCCAGGCTGGTAGGAGGCTCTCTTTAGCACCATCTTTCTCTCTTTTTCTCTCTGTCTGGGGGTGGGGGTGTTTATCCTCTTCACCGAGGGGGGGGGGGCGTATCCATGAAATATGTCTTTCTCTGCCCCGTCGACATGCTGATCCAGCAAGCGCGCAGCTCCGTTTCCCTCAGCCGCGCTCTTTCTGCTTTTCCCGCCTCCCTCCTCGGGCCGCAGAAGCCTCCCCGGGCTGTCGCCCCCCAGGACGCCCTACCTGTGCGCCCTCCGTGCCCAACGAGCCGCACTGTTCGCGCAGGACGTCCAGCCGGCACCGGCGCGCCCCCGGCGTCAAGCAAGGGTCTCGGCCGGCGCTCGCCGGGCTCCAGGGGGTTCTGTTTATTGCCCACTGGGAGGGTGTGTGTGTGTGTGGCCTCGGCCCAACGTTGCCAGGGACGTGTGGAGTGCCCGTTGTCGATGCTCGCTACGGCTCTTTGTCCGCCCCCCTCGGCGGATCCCTGCTTCCCCTTTTCCTGCTCAGCCCCAAGCCGCTGGTTAACGAACGACGACGTGGGAAGTTCTCCCTTGCGTGTGTGGTTACTTGAGGCTCCCAGCTCGGACCGTGCTGCGTTTTTCCTGGCTGAAAGTTATTTATTTAAAGTTTTTATATACCGACATTCATTTGCATATCACATCGGTTTACAGAGAGTTTAACAACTAGATATATGGTTTACAGGGAACAGATATCATCAGTAACTTATAAATATGCAATGTGCAAAAAAAGTTATGTTACCTTATTACGTACCTGGAATCGGGGAGGGGTGTGTGTGTGTGTGTGCGCGCGCGCGCGCAATTATTTTTTATTTATTTATTTTTATTTATTTAGCGTTTTTTATATACCGAGGTATAGCAGAGTTGCCTTCACTCCAGTTTACATTATAACAAACCAGTTACATTTAAATTTGACCGATTACATTAATCAGACTGAGAAACAGACATAAAAATTAGTCTAACAAACAGCAGGATATATTACAAGTAAGGTATACTGAAAAAACAGGGTTCATAGATAATAGGATATATCTGTAGTTAGAGGGCGGGATAAATTGTCCTATCTGTAGACTGATAGTTATGAGATCAAAAGTCCGAGCTGTCAGTAAGAGATTGGCTTAGTAGCCAAGATTTTAGTTCTTTTTTAAAAGATTTAGGGTTTTCTTGACCAGCGAGGTACTGAGGAAGTGAGTTCCATAATTTAGGCCGATGATGGAAATGGCTCTATTTCTGGTGGAAGAGAGTTTGGCGAGAGGGAGAGATGGAATCACAAGTTGTATTTTACTAGTTGTTCTTGTAGTGCGTAGGGATTGGTGGATATGTATGATATCATCAAGAGCAGAGTAATCTGCTTTGTAAATTGCTTTCTGCAGTATTGAGAGGACTTTGAATTCGATTCTTTTCTCAATTGTGAGCCATTGTAGTTGGTTGAGAACAGGAGTGATGTGTTCAGATTTTCTTTTCCCCGTTAAGATTCTGGCAGCGGTATTCTGAAGAAGCTGTAGTGGTCTTAGGGATGACTTGGGTAGTCCAATTAGAAGAGAATTGCAGTAGTCCAAACAGGAGAATATTAGGGCTTGAAGGACTGTTTTGAAGTCATGGGGATGAAGCAGTGGTTTTAGGTGTTTGATTACCTGTAGTTTGTGGAATCCTTCTTTTGTTCTAGTAGAGATGTGTTTTTTAAAATTTAGATCATTGTCCACCCAGAAGCCTAAATCTTTAACATTGTCTTTAAGTTGGATGATGGAATTGTCAAATTGGAAGGGTGGAATAGTTTTAAGTCCGGAGTTTTTTCTGGCGATGAGTATGCATTCAGTTTTGTTCATATTTAAACATAATTTAAGTTGGATTCGTCTGTTTCTGATTGTGTTCAGGAGAGAGGCTGCACTAGACATTGTATCTTCTAACGAGGCTTTTATATTTTATATTTAATAATACTTTATTTTATTTATTTATTTCGAGGCTTTTTTATACCGAAGTATAGCGGGATGCCTTCACTCCGGTTTACAGGATAAACAACTTATACATAGTGGTGACCAATTGGTAACTTATACAAATACGAATATAACATCTTACGTTTGTCGTTGGAGATTGTGCAACCCTGCGGTATCCGTGCAGGAGCAAAAAAAAAAAAAAACGCATCCTGAGCTTTGCGCTCCAGTGCCGCACTGCAGTAAACCGAGCCGCAGACCGCCACTGGACGGGAGCTGCCGTGCGGGTGCATGGATCTGAGTCTCTCTCGTGTTTCGCAGAAAGTCCAGCTGACGGAGGGGCGTTGGGAGGGGAGGGGAGGGGGGGGGCATTATGGGCCGTCTGCCGTCTGTACGGCGTCGGTGGAGTTCTCCCGCAGGTCGACATTTGGTTTCTGTGAGCCGTCTCGTCGGGGGTGGGGGGGGGGGGAGACTGATTTTTAAACAGGGAGGGTAGAAGGATAGCAATTGGGGTCTCCAAAAGAGCTTTGTAGAATCAGGGGGTGGGAAAAAATGGTTAAAACCGCCCCCAGCTCGGCAGGAGCTGCGGCGCTGGAGCAGGCTGTACGCAGAACAGAAGCGTGTGTGTGTGTGTGTGCGTGTGCGCACGTGTGTACCCCCCCCCCCCCCGGGCCACCTGTGCGTTGGATCACGCGTGCGAGCGATGGGAGCTGGGGACGAGAGCAGCAGGAAGAAATTTTTGTATCTGTAGACGGACGACTGAATCCTCCCCCCCCCCCCCCCCCCAGGGACCACTTATTATTTTCAGCTGCCTCCCTAGCCCAGAGGACGTAATCCCTTTCCCTCCCCCTCCCGGCCAGGGCTGCTAATTAATCCAGGGGCTGCTTCCCGGCCCAGTCAAGGATAGACGAGAAAGCGATGGTGGGGGGGGGGGGAGAGCTCTCCCTGCCCCGCCCCCCCACCTTTGAGAGATCCTGAAATTAACCCCAGTGATAATTATCTCTCTAGAAAACTCAGGGGCCCGTTCCCGTAGGAGCAGGCGGGAAAAAAAACAGGGGCCTGGCCGAGCCGGCGTTGGCTCCCCCAGGTGAGGAGAAGGTTAGGGCTTCTTCCCATGAACCCCCGTTTGGGGGGGGGGGGGTGGTACAGAGAGAGGCCGGTAAGGGGCGAGCGCGGTCGGCGGGGAGGCTTCAAGGTCTCCATCCTTCTCGCTTATCTCTGCCCCGACGACCTCCGCTTGGGAAACTCGAGGGGGGGAGTCGGACGTCCGGCGACGGGCGCGATACGCGCCCAAGGTCGTCGTCGTCGTCGTTGGCCCGTGACGCGGGACACTCCCCTCACCCCCGCCCTTTGCCGAAACTGGAAGGGGGGGGGGGGGAAACAGAGCGGAGTCAGGGAGCGGAGTTTGGCAAGGAGGAAACTGCGGACCCTCAAATAGTAACCCCCCCCCTCCCACCCACCACCACCACCACCACAGAGAAAATCATAGAAAGCGGAAAAACCGTGAGGGGAGGGGGCTTGCGGGATTTATAACATCTGTGTCCTCCCCCCCTCCCCCAGCCCTTATAACTCTGTCTTATCCTGGGGATACGGGGGGGGGGGGCAGGGAATGGAGCAAACGGGGACAGCGGTGGACGAGAGGAGGGGGGGGGGCCAGCATCCGTGTGCATTTGTGGAGGGGGAGGGCAGCGCTGGGTACTCGGCGCGCACCCAGGTTCCTTCTTCCTCACCCAAGGCAAAGCAAAGACCTCCGAGGGGGGCCGGACAGGGGGAGGTTAAGATGCTGTTTTCCTAATTTTCTTTCTTTTTAAACATCTGTTAATTGGTCCCCCAGTTGCTCGTTAGGGAGAAATAATGCGCTGTCTACCGCCAGCCTGTCAACCCCCCCCCCCCCTCTCCCCTGGATCCAATCAAGCCTACGCCGGCGGCCCCCCCACGTAGGCTCACCTGCGCACAGGTAAACAAGGCAGAGATCGCGACAGGCAGCTCGCACGGACGGCGGCGGCGGCTCCAGCACCCGCCGGCAGGCAGGACGGGCGAACCCAAGTCAGGTAAGGAAGCGGGAGCCGGGGGGGCAGCGGCAGGATCCGTGGGAGGCGGCTTACCTTCTCCCCCCCCCCCCCCCCCGGGAGCCTGCACATCCGCTCTGCAGCGGGCACCGCCAGGCAGGTGGGAGGGAGGGTCGGACGTGGAGTTGCCAGCTTTCACCCCCCCCCCTGTCTTTTCCTTCCCACCCGCAGCTCTCTCCCCGCCTGTCGAGGCGCCTCCCCGGGGGTGCTGGGGGGGTGTGAGGTGCGCCCCCCCCGCGGACCCGCAGAGCGAATTCGCCGGGGCGGCGGCGGAAGTGGGGGGCCCCCGATGGCCGGGGGCTGTGCCTTCCGGTGCTCGCCCCTCTTGTTCCGCGGCTTCCCCGAAGGAGTGAGCGTCCCGGTGAGCACGGGGCAGAGAAGACTGCCCTGCCTGCCCGAGGATGGCGTGCGAGAAACGGTGAGAGTGCCCTCTTCATTAAACGTTTTAACCCCAGAGATACAAAACGTGAGATAACCTTTAGTACTCGGCCCCTGAATTCCTAAATTAGAGGTGCATGAACCTTAGAAGGAGGGGTGGAACGGATCAGGGATCCCCCAGGGTATATTTCCTTTACATAGCCCCATGTCCTGTGTATACAGGTGATACAGGGACTGGCGAGATCTCTCTTAGAAACTGTATTCCCTATAGATAGTTCCCAGGCCCCGTGTCCTGTGTATAGAGGTGATACAGGGACTGGTCTCCCGGAAGCTGTATTCCCTATAGATAGTTCCCAGGCCCCGTGTCCTGTGTATAAAGGTGATACAGGGACTGGTCTCCCGGAAGCTGTATTCCCTATAGATAGTTCCCAGGCCCCGCGTCCTGTGTATAAAGGTGATACAGGGACTGGTCTCCCGGAAGCTGTATTCCCTATGGATAGTTCCCAGGCCCCGCGTCCTGTGTATAAAGGTGATACACTGGTCTCCCGGAAGCTGTATTCCCTATGGATAGTTCCCAGGCCCCACGTCCTGTGTATAAAGGTGATACAGGGACTGGTCTCCCGGAAGCTGTATTCCCTATGGATAGTTCCCAGGCCCCGCGTCCTGAGTATAAAGGTGATACACTGGTCTCCCGGAAGCTGTATTCCCTATGGATAGTTCCCAGGCCCCGTGTCCTGTGTATAGAGGTGATACAGGGACTGGTCTCCCGGAAGCTGTATTCCCTATAGATAGTTCCCAGGCCCCGTGTCCTGTGTATAGAGGTGATACAGGGACTGGTCTCCCGGAAGCTGTATTCCCTATGGATAGTTCCCAGGCCCCGTGTCCTGTGTATAGAGGTGATACAGGGACTGGTCTCCCGGAAGCTGTATTCCCTATGGATAGTTCCCAGGCCCCGCGTCCTGAGTATAAAGGTGATACAGGTGAGATGACTTTTGGGGGGGTGGGGGAGAGGCTGTATTCCCCACAGATAGGCTCCAGCAGGTGATTCCTACCTCCCCCTTGATTTTTGATGTTGCATCTGTGTTCTCCTCCCCCCCCCCCCCCCCCCCCACAGGGTCCCAGTGAGGCTCTGGCCCCCTGCGCCGGCTGCGGGGGCCCCATCTGCGACCGCTACTTCCTGTTTGCCATCGAGCGGGTCTGGCACCTGTCCTGCCTGAGGTGCTGCGTCTGCCGGGCCTCCCTGAGTTCTGAGCTGACCTGCTTCTGTAAGGAGGGAGGTATCTACTGCAGGGACGATTACTACAGGTGAGATACACTGAGCGGGGCAGGCAGAGTGAAAAGCAAGCGAGAGGCTCCCCTCACACCCCCTCTCCTAAGAGGATCCTGTCTCCTCTCCGTTAATTAGTTCATAGATGTTGTTGGCGGTACCTCTTATCTGATAAGAGTGCCATCACATGTATTGGGCTACATGGGTGAGCAGTGATGGTCTTATCAGATAAGATTACCCTATCTGACTGGTTGCCTTAAGTTTCCCCCATGGTCTTCTTTTGTCATCCGACTTGCAGGCGTTTCTCCGTGAACCGCTGCGCCAGGTGCCACGTGGGCATCCCCGCCTCGGAGATGGTGATGCGGACGCCCGGCGGCGCGGTCTACCACGTGGCCTGCTTCAGCTGCGTCCGCTGCCAGGCCGCCCTGCGGCCCGGGGAGCTCTTCGGGGTGCGAGAGGGCCTGGTGTACTGCCGCCGGCACTGCCAGCAGGAGGAGGACGAGGAGGAGGAGGAGGAGGAGGAAGAAGAGGAGGGAGAGGAGGAGGAGGAGGAAGGCGCCGGCAGTTCCACGCAGACGGTGGACGGCAGCGCCCTGGAGCTGCTCTGCGCCAGGCCGCCGCGGAGAGGGCGGGGACGCTGGAGGAAAGGCCGCGCGGGGCCTGGAAATCCCACCGCGCGGGACCGAGGTGGGTGAGAAGTGTTCTGCCTCGCGGGGGACATCGCGGAGGGGAGACCGGGGGGAGTGTGTGAGGAGGGCACCGTCTGCTTGTAACGGAGAACACGGGGGGGGGGGGGGGGGGGCGAAAGTGTGCCCTGCAGGGTTTAAAATGTCCTGAGAAAGAGAGAGGGGGGGGGGGGGAAGGTGATTATGGAGGTGGGGGGGAGGGGGGTGTTATGATGATGCAGTGGGTCTCAGGAAATATGAAATGTTAATCCAGGATTTTTAATCCTTTTGTCAGATTTGGGGGCGGGATTTATTTATTTATTTGTCTTCGTTTCCGTCGTCCGGACCCTGGGGAACCGGGGGGAGGGGGCGGGGGGGGGGTTTAGGCGAGCGCATTGTGAGGGAAAGCTACAGCGAATGTCTCTGCCCACCCGCAGAGTCGGCGGCGGGAGGAGAGGCCTCGCCCGAACCGCGCCGGCAGCGGCGCCCCCGCCAGCCGCCACCGGCGCCCAAGGCCAAAGCCAAGCGGATGCGGACCTGCTTCAAGAACCACCAGCTGCGCACGCTGGAGTCCTACTTCTCCGTGAAGCAGAACCCCGACGGGAAGGACTGGGAGCGCATGGCCAGGAAGACGGGGCTGTCCAAGAGGGTGCTGCAGGTGAGAGAGGGGGGAGGGAGAGAGTGCCGTAGGGGTGGCGAGCGCCTCGGGGAGGTCCCGGCGGGGTGGAGGGAGTCCTTGAGGCTGGCCTCAGAGGGATCAGATAAGAGGACAGTCTGGGCCTCCTGCTGGGTTCTGCCGGAAGGCCCTTTTTAAGTACCAGCAGCAAAGCTGCGCTTTGTCTCTCCCTCCCTCCCGAGGTTTGCTCCTGCTGTCTCTCCCTCTCTGAGGCGTGTCTTGCATGCCGGCGCACTCTCTCTCTCTCTCTCTTTTCTGCAGGCGTGTCTCAGTGTCCCACTAATGCTGGGCCTCCCTAACCCGTCCTGGGGACCCCGAAGGAGATCCGCCAGGACTGTGCATGGGAGGGATAGATTTGCATGTGCTCTCTCTCCACGGCATATTCATGGTGGATCTCCTGACAACCAGTCTGCCTGTGGAGTCACCAGGACAGGTTTGGGAAGCCCCGCCCTAACGTGTAGCGTGTTGTTTCGCACGCATGTCTCTCTCCATGGGTGTCTCTTTTGTATGTAGCGTGTTGGCGTCTCTTTTCTCAGGTGTACAGATGCTACGTGTTACGTTTGTCATGCATGCCTCTTTGTTCACGCATGCAGAACGATCATACTTTCTCTGACGTGTAGCGTGTTGGCACTGTCTCTTTTCTCAGATGCTCAGGTGCTACGTGTTTCCTTTGTCATGCATGCCTCTTTGTTCATGCATGCAGAATGATCGTACTTTCTCTGACGTGTAGCGTGTTGACGTCTCTTTTCTCAGGTGTACAGGTGCTACGTGTTACGTTTGTCATGCATGCCTCTTTGTTCACACATGCAGAACGATCATACTTTATCTGACGTGTAGCGTGTTGGCACTGTCTCTTTTCTCAGATGCTCAGGTGCTACGTGTTTCCTTTGTCATGCATGCCTCTTTGTTCACGCATGCAGAATGATCATACTTTCTCTGACGTGTAGCGTGTTGGCACTGTCTCTTTTCTCAGATGCTCAGGTGCTACGTGTTTCCTTTGTCATGCATGCCTCTTTGTTCACGCATGCAGAACGATCATACTTTCTCTGACGTGTAGCGTGTTGGCACTGTCTCTTTTCTCAGGTGTGCAGGTGCTACGTGTTTCCTTTGTCATGCATGCCTCTTTGTTCACGCATGCAGAACGATCATACTTTCTCTGACGTGTAGCGTGTTGGCACTGTCTCTTTTCTCAGGTGTGCAGGTGCTACGTGTTTCCTTTGTCATGCATGCCTCTTTGTTCACGCACGCAGAATGATCATACTTTCTCTGACGTGTAGCGTGTTGGCACTGTCTCTTTTCTCAGGTGTGCAGGTGCTACGTGTTTCCTTTGTCATGCATGCCTCTTTGTTCACGCACGCAGAACGATCATACTTTCTCTGACGTGTAGCGTGTTGGCACTGTCTCTTTTCTCAGGTGTGCAGGTGCTACGTGTTTCCTTTGTCATGCATGCCTCTTTGTTCACGCACGCAGAACGATCATACTTTCTCTGACGTGTAGCGTGTTGGCACTGTCTCTTTTCTCAGGTGTGCAGGTGCTACGTGTTTCCTTTGTCATGCATGCCTCTTTGTTCACGCATGCAGAACGATCATACTTTCTCTGACGTGTAGCGTGTTGGCACTGTCTCTTTTCTCAGGTGTGCAGGTGCTACGTGTTTCCTTTGTCATGCATGCCTCTTTGTTCACGCATGCAGAACGATCATACTTTCTCTGACGTGTAGCGTGTTGGCACTGTCTCTTTTCTCAGGTGTGCAGGTGCTACGTGTTTCCTTTGTCATGCATGCCTCTTTGTTCACGCATGCAGAACGATCATACTTTCTCTGACGTGTAGCGTGTTGGCACTGTCTCTTTTCTCAGGTGTGCAGGTGCTACGTGTTTCCTTTGTCATGCATGCCTCTTTGTTCACGCATGCAGAACGATCATACTTTCTCTGACGTGTAGCGTGTTGGCACTGTCTCTTTTCTCAGGTGTGCAGGTGCTACGTGTTTCCTTTGTCATGCATGCCTCTTTGTTCACGCATGCAGAACGATCATACTTTCTCTGACGTGTAGCGTGTTGGCACTGTCTCTTTTCTCAGGTGTGCAGGTGCTACGTGTTTCCTTTGTCATGCATGCCTCTTTGTTCACGCACGCAGAACGATCATACTTTCTCTGACGTGTAGCGTGTTGGCACTGTCTCTTTTCTCAGGTGTGCAGGTGCTACGTGTTTCCTTTGTCATGCATGCCTCTTTGTTCACGCACGCAGAACGATCATACTTTCTCTGACGTGTAGCGTGTTGGCACTGTCTCTTTTCTCAGGTGTGCAGGTGCTACGTGTTTCCTTTGTCATGCATGCCTCTTTGTTCACGCACGCAGAACGATCATACTTTCTCTGACGTGTAGCGTGTTGGCACTGTCTCTTTTCTCAGGTGTGCAGGTGCTACGTGTTTCCTTTGTCATGCATGCCTCTTTGTTCACGCACGCAGAACGATCATACTTTCTCTGACGTGTAGCGTGTTGGCACTGTCTCTTTTCTCAGGTGTGCAGGTGCTACGTGTTTCCTTTGTCATGCATGCCTCTTTGTTCACGCACGCAGAACGATCATACTTTCTCTGACGTGTAGCGTGTTGGCACTGTCTCTTTTCTCAGGTGTGCAGGTGCTACGTGTTTCCTTTGTCATGCATGCCTCTTTGTTCACGCACGCAGAACGATCATACTTTCTCTGACGTGTAGCGTGTTGGCACTGTCTCTTTTCTCAGGTGTGCAGGTGCTACGTGTTTCCTTTGTCATGCATGCCTCTTTGTTCACGCACGCAGAACGATCATACTTTCTCTGACGTGTAGCGTGTTGGCACTGTCTCTTTTCTCAGGTGTGCAGGTGCTACGTGTTTCCTTTGTCATGCATGCCTCTTTGTTCACGCACGCAGAACGATCATACTTTCTCTGACGTGTAGCGTGTTGGCACTGTCTCTTTTCTCAGGTGTGCAGGTGCTACGTGTTTCCTTTGTCATGCATGCCTCTTTGTTCACGCACGCAGAACGATCATACTTTCTCTGACGTGTAGCGTGTTGGCACTGTCTCTTTTCTCAGGTGTGCAGGTGCTACGTGTTTCCTTTGTCATGCATGCCTCTTTGTTCACGCATGCAGAACGATCATACTTTCTCTGACGTGTAGCGTGTTGGCACTGTCTCTTTTCTCAGGTGTGCAGGTGCTACGTGTTTCCTTTGTCATGCATGCCTCTTTGTTCACGCATGCAGAACGATCATACTTTCTCTGACGTGTAGCGTGTTGGCACTGTCTCTTTTCTCAGGTGCGCAGGTGCTACGTGTTTCCTTTGTCATGCATGCCTCTTTGTTCACGCATGCAGAACGATCATACTTTCTCTGACGTGTAGCGTGTTGGCACTGTCTCTTTTCTCAGGTGCGCAGGTGCTACGTGTTTCCTTTGTCATGCATGCCTCTTTGTTCACGCACGCAGAACGATCATACTTTCTCTGACGTGTAGCGTGTTGGCACTGTCTCTTTTCTCAGGTGCGCAGGTGCTACGTGTTTCCTTTGTCATGCATGCCTCTTTGTTCACGCACGCAGAACGATCATACTTTCTCTGACGTGTAGCGTGTTGGCACTGTCTCTTTTCTCAGGTGTGCAGGTGCTACGTGTTTCCTTTGTCATGCATGCCTCTTTGTTCACGCATGCAGAACGATCATACTTTCTCTGACGTGTAGCGTGTTGGCACTGTCTCTTTTCTCAGGTGTGCAGGTGCTACGTGTTTCCTTTGTCATGCATGCCTCTTTGTTCACGCATGCAGAACGATCATACTTTCTCTGACGTGTAGCGTGTTGGCACTGTCTCTTTTCTCAGGTGCGCAGGTGCTACGTGTTTCCTTTGTCATGCATGCCTCTTTGTTCACGCATGCAGAACGATCATACTTTCTCTGACGTGTAGCGTGTTGGCACTGTCTCTTTTCTCAGGTGCGCAGGTGCTACGTGTTTCCTTTGTCATGCATGCCTCTTTGTTCACGCATGCAGAACGATCATACTTTCTCTGACGTGTAGCGTGTTGGCACTGTCTCTTTTCTCAGGTGCGCAGGTGCTACGTGTTTCCTTTGTCATGCATGCCTCTTTGTTCACGCACGCAGAACGATCATACTTTCTCTGACGTGTAGCGTGTTGGCACTGTCTCTTTTCTCAGGTGCGCAGGTGCTACGTGTTTCCTTTGTCATGCATGCCTCTTTGTTCACGCATGCAGAACGATCATACTTTCTCTGACGTGTAGCGTGTTGGCACTGTCTCTTTCTCAGGTGTGCAGGTGCTACGTGTTTCCTTTGTCATGCATGCCTCTTTGTTCACGCATGCAGAACGATCATACTTTCTCTGACGTGTAGCGTGTTGGCACTGTCTCTTTTCTCAGGTGCGCAGGTGCTACGTGTTTCCTTTGTCATGCATGCCTCTTTGTTCACGCATGCAGAACGATCATACTTTCTCTGACGTGTAGCGTGTTGGCACTGTCTCTTTTCTCAGGTGCGCAGGTGCTACGTGTTTCCTTTGTCATGCATGCCTCTTTGTTCACGCATGCAGAACGATCATACTTTCTCTGACGTGTAGCGTGTTGGCACTGTCTCTTTTCTCAGGTGTGCAGGTGCTACGTGTTTCCTTTGTCATGCATGCCTCTTTGTTCACGCACGCAGAACGATCATACTTTCTCTGACGTGTAGCGTGTTGGCACTGTCTCTTTTCTCAGGTGCGCAGGTGCTACGTGTTTCCTTTGTCATGCATGCCTCTTTGTTCACGCATGCAGAACGATCATACTTTCTCTGACGTGTAGCGTGTTGGCACTGTCTCTTTTCTCAGGTGTGCAGGTGCTACGTGTTTCCTTTGTCATGCATGCCTCTTTGTTCACGCACGCAGAACGATCGCACTCTGTCTCTGACGTGTAGCGTGTTGGCACTGTCTCTTTTCTCAGGTGTGCAGGTGCTACGTGTTTCCTTTGTCATGCATGCCTCTTTGTTCACGCACGCAGAACGATCGCACTCTGTCTCTGACGTGTAGCGTGTTGGCACTGTCTCTTTTCTCAGGTGCGCAGGTGCTACGTGTTTCCTTTGTCATGCATGCCTCTTTGTTCACGCACGCAGAACGATCGCACTCTGTCTCTGACGTGTAGCGTGTTGGCACTGTCTCTTTTCTCAGGTGTGCAGGTGCTACGTGTTTCCTTTGTCATGCATGCCTCTTTGTTCACGCATGCAGAACGATCATACTTTCTCTGACGTGTAGCGTGTTGGCACTGTCTCTTTTCTCAGGTGTGCAGGTGCTACGTGTTTCCTTTGTCATGCATGCCTCTTTGTTCACGCACGCAGAACGATCATACTTTCTCTGACGTGTAGCGTGTTGGCACTGTCTCTTTTCTCAGGTGTGCAGGTGCTACGTGTTTCCTTTGTCATGCATGCCTCTTTGTTCACGCACGCAGAACGATCATACTTTCTCTGACGTGTAGCGTGTTGGCACTGTCTCTTTTCTCAGGTGCGCAGGTGCTACGTGTTTCCTTTGTCATGCATGCCTCTTTGTTCACGCACGCAGAACGATCATACTTTCTCTGACGTGTAGCGTGTTGGCACTGTCTCTTTTCTCAGGTGTGCAGGTGCTACGTGTTTCCTTTGTCATGCATGCCTCTTTGTTCACGCACGCAGAACGATCATACTTTCTCTGACGTGTAGCGTGTTGGCACTGTCTCTTTTCTCAGGTGTGCAGGTGCTACGTGTTTCCTTTGTCATGCATGCCTCTTTGTTCACGCACGCAGAACGATCATACTTTCTCTGACGTGTAGCGTGTTGGCACTGTCTCTTTTCTCAGGTGCGCAGGTGCTACGTGTTTCCTTTGTCATGCATGCCTCTTTGCCCACGCTCGCACTCTGTCTCTGACGCGTAGTGTCTTGGCGCTGTCTCGGTGGCTGTTATTGGTAAAACTGTCTCTAGGTTTGGTTTCAGAATGCCCGTGCCAAGCTCCGGAAGACCCTATCCCAGGAGGGGAGCCCCGAGACGGGAGGAACACCCGCTGAGACCCCCGAAGGAGCCCCAGCCTCGCCTCGGCAGGAGCTGCCCGCCCGCACCTCGGGGACCCCGGAGCCCCTCTTCCCGCCGCTGGACCTAAGGGTCCCCTACGTCTCGCCCGGCGTGCCCTTGCTACCCCTCTTTCTGAACTTTGACCTGGGGGATCCGCTGAGGGAGGTGAGGCCGAGCTCCCCACAGTTCTTCTGAGGGGGTGAGGTTAACCCCTCCCACCCTGGGGGGGGGGGCCAAAGACTCTGTATCCCTCTGCTGCACAGAGGAGTCTCCGAGAAAGATGCAGCCATTTCCTCCTCTGTCTTGCTCTGACCCCCCTCCATGTAACCCGCACCCTCACTAGCCCACGAAAGGCCGGTGCTCCTAACCCGACACCTTTCAATAAATCTTCTGAGGCTACCTCATCTGGGTCTGTTTCTGTCTCGCCACGTCCGGGGAAGTGGAGGGTGGCCCGGGGCAGGAGCGAGGAGCTTCATAGAAATGTAACCTGGACTCTTTAAGAGCTGGAGCCTTCTGAGATCTCATTAATCCTGGGAGCCGGACCTGAGTGACCCCCTTCCAGGGCCACCACAGGGCTGAATGAGTCGCAGTCTCCCCCCACCCCCCCCTCCCCCTGCCCAAGGCCGTCTCTCCGTCTCTGGCGTCAGACTGAACTGTAGCATATTAAATAAACTCATGATTGCAGAGCCCTGCAGGCTTAGGAGATGAGTATGAACTACACGAGTCACACCCTATCACTTTATACTAAGGATAAAACTCCCCCTCCTCTCACTGTCCCATATACACAAGTCACACCCTATCACTTTATATTAAGGATAAAACTCCCCCTCCCCTCACTGTCCCTCAAACACGAGTCACACCCTATCACTTTATATTAAGGATAAAACTCACCCTCCCCTCACTGTCCCTCATACACGACGTACACCCTATCACTTTATATTAAGGATAAAACTCCCCCTCCCCTCGCTGTCCCTCATACATGAGTCACACCCTATCACTTTATATTAAGGATAAAACATTCCCTCCCCTCACTGTCCCTCATACACGACGTACACCCTATCACTTTATATTAAGGATAAAACTCCCCCTCCCCTCGCTGTCCCTCATACATGAGTTACACCCTATCACTTTATATTAAGGATAAAACTCCCCCTCCCCTCACTGTCCCTCATACACGAGTTACACCCTATCACTTTATATTAAGGATAAAACTCACCCTCCCCTCACTGTCCCTCATACACGACGTACACCCTATCACTTTATATTAAGGATAAAACTCACCCTCCCCTCACTGTCCCTCATACACGACGTACACCCTATCACTTTATATTAAGGATAAAACATTCCCTCCCCTCACTGTCCCTCATACACAGGTTACACCCTATCACTTTATACTAAGGATAAAACTCCTCCTCCTCTCACTGTCCCTCATACACGAGTCACACCCTATCATTTTATATTAAGGATAAAACATCCCCTCCCCTCACTGTCCCTCATACACAGGTTACACCCTATCACTTTATACTAAGGATAAAACATCCCCTCCCCTCACTGTCCCTCATACACGAGTCACACCCTATCACTTTATATTAAGGATAAAACTCCCCCTCCCCTCACTGTCCCTCATACACGAGTCACACCCTATCCCTTTATATTAAGGATAAAGCATCCCCTCCCCTCACTGTCCCTCATACACGAGTCTCACCCTATCCCTTTATATTAAGGATAAAACTCCCCCTCCCTGTCCCACATACACGAGTTATACCCTATTACTTTATATTAAAGATAAAACAACTCCTCCCCTCACTGTCCCTTTCTAGTGTAGGGGATTTTGTCAGAGTTTGCCCTTTCTACTCTGAAGGTCACCCCGTCCCTCTCCTGCTCTCGGCTGTATAAATAGGGAGAGACTCCCGTCTCCGGTCATCACAGAAGGATGTTCTGCTCCTCGCTGCTGCTGCTCCTGCTGCTCCTCTCTCTGCTCGCTCTCGTCGCCCGGGGCAGATCGAAATCCCCCGGCCCGGGATCCCGCGGGGGCGGGGATCTGCCGTCCCCTCGCCCCCTCCCTGTCCTCGGACACCTGCTGGAGCTGTGCCGGAGGGACCTGCCCCTGCGCTTCATGGAGCTCTCGCAGCGCTACGGACCTGTCTACCGCCTGCGCTTTGGGTCTCAAGGTGAGTGAGGGGGGGAGGGAGGGAGTCCAGCTCTGGGTTCTCCAGTGCGGTTTTTTGGGTAGCCTCCGACGGTGGGGTGGAGCAGGAACTCTCGAGTACGGGATCCCTGGGTCCGGATGTCTCCATGCGGTTTACTGGGGCCTGGGATTTTGGAGGAGTGTTTAGGTGGGGTCGGCTGGGTTTTTGAGGGGGACTGAGCGGTAGGTGTAGGCAGCAGGTGATAAGCTCACGGTGCATCTTATTTGCTCGGTATCGTTCCTGGTTCGGTGCCGCACACCCTGCTTGATCTCTGGCCCTCCCCTCGCTTCCTCGCAGCTGAAGATGGTGGATGCCCGACCCCAGGCATCCTTGAATATTTCGTTGCTGGGTCGCTTCTTTCCCGGAGGGTGGGGGAGGGGTTTGAAGAGACCCCTGATCGGGTATGGGGGTAGGAGGCCCGGTTCTGAGCGGGTGTTGACTGGATCACAGCTCTGCCGAGCCTCTAGCTGATATGGGAGCAGGAGGTTCCTGGCTCGGACCTCTTTCTCTAGGTTACGGTGCAGCCCTCGAAAGGCAGGTTCTGGTTCCGAGCCGGGTTTAGAGGAGCCTTTGATGGGTTCTGATGAGGGGATCCCCCCGGTCTCGGATCTCTCCTCGAACGGGGAGGGGGGTGGCGGGTTTCTGGATCTGATTTAGGAGATCTCCCTGGGTCCGATTTTCTCCCCAGGGATCGGGAGGGTTCTGGTTCTGTTTAGGGAATCCCTGGGTTGGATCGCCTCATGATTCTGAGTAAGTATATTTCACTTATTCTGCCTTTTACAGAACATCAAAGCATTTTACAATAAATATAACATAACAATCACAGTAAAATCAGAAATATCCTAACACATATTAAAGCACAATGCAATAATACAATCAATGAACGACAAGCAAAATGCAGTGCCTAAAGCCCTCCATCTAAAACAGATAAACTTTACCTTTTTAAAAATGATTCTTCGAACAGTCACTTTTTTAAAAGATTCCTCTCTTGGACTTCATATAGTCTCTCTCTAATCCTGTCTCAAATGGTAAGGCATTCCTGGTTCTGCCTGCGTTCTCCGACTGCCTCTTTTTTTTTTCCCCCCCCTTTCGGGCCGCAGATGTGGTGGTTCTGAACAGCGTCGAGCTCATTCGCGAGGCTCTGATTAAGAAATGGTCCGATTTTGCCGGCCGACCTCAGAGCTACACAGGTAAGAGGTCCAAGGACACGCACGGGCCGGGCGACGTGTGTGTGTGTGTGTGTGTGTTTATGCCTTGCATTGTACGCAGCCACACGTGGACTGGTGCGTGCGCACGGGTGTTTAACCGCAAGCGTGTGCAGGGTTGCAGCGTGGATGGATACGTGGGCGGCTTTCGGGCTTGGTGTTCAGGGAGGCTGCAGCCGGGAATCCCAGCCCAGTTGGCAGAGCCGTAACTAGGCCCACTCCTCCCTCCTCCCAATCTTTGCTCCCTTGTCTGCATTGTAATAACCCACCTTCCCTTTTTCCAACCCCCCCAGGGACTTTGTGCCCTGGGGGGCTGCTCCTGCTGGCTGCCTCGCTCGCACGTCTCTCAGCCTTCCTTGGCTTCACCTGTCATGTTCGTGTCTGCTTGACTGACTCTGCTCCTGCACTGTCAACCTGTCTGAGGAATACAAGGCCGCGTTCTCCCCTCCTTCACAACTCCCCGGCACGAGTCCAGGAGTTCAGACTTTGCTGCTCGACGATGCGAGAAGAGCGAACACAGCTCGGCCTCGCAGGGTCCTGAGACCCAACAGGTGGCGGGGGAGGGGGGAACGAAGGGCAGGGAAACGTCTGAGGGGCTGCTTTGCCAAAATTGCTTCCTGTCCTGCTGCAGGGGACCTCATCTCCTTCGGCGGGAAGGACCTCTCCCTGGGGGATTACACGTCCACGTGGAAGATCCAGCGTCGGCTGGCCCATTCCTCCCTGCAGCGCTCCCTGAGGACCAACCTGGAGGCCCTGATCAGCCAGGAGGCCCAGCACTTGTGCCAGGTGAGTCCCGCCCTCGCGGCTCGAGGTGCGTAACGCATTCAGGCGCCTGCGTGCCACGCCGATGGACGCAGGAGCGTTCTGCCCCTACCTCTCGGCAGCCTCCCGTCCAGCACGGCCACCTCCGGCCGGGCAGGAGTTTTACTGCTGCTGACCTCCCACGTTTCCCTGTTTTATGAGGAATCAAAAAATATCCACAAGGCTTGGATGAGGGCATTCCTGCTGGATTGGGAGATACCCTGGACTTGTAAACCACCTACCCGATGAAACGTTGCACGCCCAAAGCAGCGTACAATAAAAAGTTAAAATCCAAGAATACAGACAGGTAAACTGTGCACGTAAGAGGCCGGCGCCAGTGCAAAGGTTCTTCGTTGGCGAGCAGGCCCGAATGAGCCAAATCGCGGGCGACGCATCTTCCGGTGGCACCGGACGGACCCTTCTCCCCGTAGCTCAGGGGGCGTTTACTGCTGAGCACCCTTGTCCACTTTCTTTTGAACTCAGGAAATGGCCCAGTAGTAACTCGAAGTGGTTCCTTGGAATCTTTTTGTCAATTATAGAGGAATGCAAATGTCAAATGTTCCTTTGAAAGTCAGAGGAAGGATCATTCTCTTTACTGATTTCTTATTTTGGCACCAGCTCCCCCCCCCCCCCCCCCCCCCGTGCAATGTTCTTAAATTTTGTTTTGTTTAGATTTAGTTCAGGGAAGTTTCAGAAGACTTGTCATGATTTTATATAGCATAGAGGAGATTTTAGAGACATTCATCTCCAGGAAGTAAGTTGAGCTTCTGTAGGGATGTGCATTCGTTATTGTTCAGTAGCCCCGAAAAACGAAGCGTATTTTGCCAAATATTCGGCAAAATTCGTATTTCATGTTAGTGCACAGTAACGGAGTTACTGCGCACTGCATATCTCTTAGTGCACAGTAATACCAATTAGTGCGCACTATCTTTCTAGCTAATGAACTCCTCTAAATTGATACTTTTTAATTTTTAAGTTGCAATTTTTTTAGTGCGCACTAACATTAGTTACGGCGCACTATTACATACTTCTTGCGCTGTAAGTTCTATTAGGGCGCACTAACTAACCTGTTCGTGCGCACTTAGTGCGCACTAGCTAGATGTTAATGCGCATAGTCTCGTTCGGTGTACTGTGCACTAATGCTGAGATAGTGCGCATTAACTGGTTGTTAGTGCGTGGTAAGGCCCATTAGTGCGCACTAACGCAATTCATCGAAAATTGCCGGAAAAAAAAAAATATGACGCGTAGGAAAACTAAATTTTCCGTAGAGCGCCCGACCTGAAGGCTTTAAACGAAGCACATCTCTAAGCTTCCGCATGGAGAGCTGCGATTGCTTCATCAGCAATCTGGATGGCAGAGAAGTTCATCTAAAGGATTCAGTCATCAAATGAGGTTAAAAACTGAGAATTTATGCTAATACTCTGGAGGGAATTTTGAAACTACAATTTTTAATTTTCTGCAAGTGAACTGAACTGAGGTTTAGGGTGGGGTTAGTGGTTTTCTGTTATAATTTACAAAGACCAAATTTTCTTAATTTTCAATACTAATAAATCCTTCCCTGTACTATAATGCTATGTGCTTCTGTTTCCTATAAAGTATAAGAATCCAAATGTGTTACGCAAATGTGCAGAAACTGATTTTTCCTGTGTTACTTGAAATGGTAATATTGTGGGTGTATTATTTATTATTATTTTATGTTGCTTTTATTTTCTGTTACAGCCTCTCCTCCCCATCCCTGGGAGAGCCTTTAGTTTTCGTGAATCTGTTGCATCTGCCCCTTCCAGATCACACAGCTGAGAGGTGGAGTTATGTGGCCCATCCAATAGGCGTGTATTTTTGGGGTTTTTTTTTTTTTTAACAATTTCTTAACTGGAACCTCCAACTGTGCTGAGACGCTGTAAGCGCTCTGCCTGATTGGTGCCAATGAATTCCCTCTTCCTGTCCTAAAGGCAAGGGACACAATTTTTCAACTGGGCTCTAGCAACCACAGGAAGCCCAGTGCGTCCAGTGCAGGAGAGGTCCAACTGAGGTCCTATGAGTACAGACCAGATAACGCACACAACCACTCTGGAGGTTGCACCCTGGAGGTGGCTGCAGGCTCATCTCCTTCCTCGTCTCCCAATGCTGTGAATAATTCTTGCCCATTTGGCTAATCGGCTTTCGCCACGGCCCTGGTCCCTGCCACCTGTTGCTGACCCTCCTCTCTCTTCCCCGCAGGATTTCCAGAGTTACAGGGGCACCCCCATGGATGTGTCTGAAGACTTCTCCCTGCACACCTGCAGGATCATCGCATCACTGGCCTTCGGAGTCCTGGTAGGCAGGCAACAGGGTCTGTCTGTGACAGCTGAGATCAAAGTCTCCCTTATACTCAAGGCTGGGCTTGGGATCTCCCTTCTACCCTATACAAAGGCAGGGATCAGGGTTCCCCCTCACCCCTTCCCCGCCCATGCTCTCTGGGGATCTCTGCTGTGTCCCGTGCTTTGTGGCTGGGGCCGGGGGTTCTCTGCTTATCCTGAAACTCTTTTCTTCCAGTTCGAGAAGAAGGACCCCAAATTCCAGGCCATCCACAAGTGCATTACAGATGTGGTCCAGCTGTGGGGGTCTCCTTTCATCATGGCCCTGGACTCCTTCCCCCTCCTGCGGGTGAGACAGCTTTGCCTCCACCTCGGTCACTTTAGTGCAGGGATTACTCAGGGCTCCACAGGTTTCGGAGAGACATAAACTACCATGTACTAATCCAGGTTAAAATCTGGATTAGCTTCCATAACCTCCTTCCAATCTCCTGCCTCTTGATAAGAGGAAATGAGTGAAGCAGCCATAGAGGAAAAAACATCTTTGATATGGAAGCTAAAAGATGATTATTTAAGCTTCCTTTGCATGTAATTATAAATGTATTAATGAATAATATTCTAAAGTTTAAACCTGTAAGATAAATGCAGTGGTGCAGTTTAGAGGAAGCCCACACGGTGGCGCCAGAGCTGCACAGATTACAGTGCTTACCTCCAGTGTAAATCTGCCCCTGTATAAAAGGCAAAGAGACCGGGAGTGAAATTTAATTTAAACCTTTTATTCAGGTCATAGACTTGTTTGTATCTTCTGAGCAGGGATTTTGAAACAACCTTTGGGGGGAAAAAAAAAAAAAGCAACAATTTGTCAGTCAGATTCTATAAATTATCAATTCATTCAGATCTTGGGGAGATTTCCCACATTTTTGGTAATGGGGAGGGGGCCTGCTGCTGCCGCCCATCCACTTGAAAGGGGCGCTGCTGTGGCGGTTGGGTACTCCTCCCTGCTTTCTGATCCCCAGGGTCTTCTCCCCTAACCCTCTAACCCTGCCTGCGAGTGCCAAAATCTTAAAAGCAGTCCCGGGGGCCTGGCATTAACCTGCCTTTATAAACGGGTCCGATCGGAAAGATAAAATTCCCCGCTTGCCAATTTCAATCCAGCCTGGGAGAACAAAGATGAAACTTAACAAAAAAAGAAAAAAAAGGAACACTTGGGAGGTGGAACTTTGTTCTGCGAGACCGGATTTAAATTCGGCAGCGCGGAGTGGGGAATCCTTTTTCTTCTGTTTGGACCTGGTCCTCGGGCATTGGTGGTGGTGGTGGGCACCGAAGGCCTGGGGCACGTGTGAGATGTCGATCCGGCCGGGCCTGTGACCCCCGTCTCTTTTTATGCCTTCCCCCCCCCCCCCCCCCGGGCCAGAAGCTGCCCAACGCGGCGCTGGATTCGCTCCTGCGGGCGGTGGAGAGGCGAGACTCCTTCGTGACGCGCCAGCTGCAGAGCCACAAGGTCAGTGGTGGTGTGAGAGAGAGAGAGAGAGAGAGAGCCCCTTCCCGGGAGCACCCGAGACCAAGGTGAAACTTGGCACCTGGGGACGCTGTAGCTGTTTTAGGAAGGTTGGTGGCATGGGGAGGCTGTAAACTGAGAGAGGACTGCGGGGCGTTTGTTATATTTATCCCGCCTAGCCAGCGAATGGCTCCAGCACTTGATATGGGGATTAGCAAACAAAACACAATATACCACCAATGTCCACACTAATCACACATTGCACAGTAAAAAAACCCATTATCCTATTATAAACTGCGCCAGGCGGGGGTTGCCCTAAACGGCAGAGGCGCAGTTGCAGGGGGGGGCAGATCTGCACCGAGGGACCACGGTTTAAACCACGACTTCAGGACAAGGGGCCTGGGTGCTGGATTAAGTATTTGGGTCCTTGTAAAGGGTGGGTGGGGGGCAGCGGTAGGGCCAGGGTTGAGAGGCGGTAGTGGTGGTGGAGCCGGTGCTGGTTTCAGTTCGGAGACCTAATCGGCTCATCTTTACCGAAGCTGTCCTGAGTGGGGATGTGACCTGGGCAGGCTGCAGGTTTGCGGAAGTCTGTGACCCCCCCCTCCCCCCCCGGGGGGCTCTTTGTCTGTGCTTTCCAGGAGACCTTCCGGCCACCGGAGATCCGCGACATCACGGACAGCATGATTCACTTCCTGCGGGAGAGGCGGCAGCAGCAGCGGGAAGGGGAGGAGGAACCCCCGGCGGCCGGGGGAGGGGATGAGTTTGACGAGCAGCACGTGCACATGGCCATCGTGGACCTCTTCATCGGCGGCACCGAGACCACGGCTTCCATGCTGACCTGGGCCGTGGCCTTCCTCCTGCACCACCCTCGGGTAAAAAAAAAAAAACAAACCCTCTGCCCTGAACGGTGGCCCCTGGGGGCCCTGGGAGGGAAGTCGGCCCCGGGCGGGCGGGCTTTTGCCACTTAGCGTGGAGGGATCAGCCGGAGGGGGCCTGCTGGCTCGCACGGGCTCTCCTGCCTCACGCTATCTCGCCTCTGTCCGGCAGGTGCAGGAGAGGATTTACTCCGAGATGCTTGAAGTGCTGGGGCCCGAACGTCTCCCTGCGTACTCTGACAGGGACCGCCTGCCCCTGCTGGGAGCCACGATCTCAGAGATTTTGAGGCTGAGGCCCGTGGCCCCGCTGGCCGTGCCCCACGCCACCACGAGGGACACCAGGTAAGGAGGGCGCCTGAGACGTAGCCCGGAGGGGGCGCGTCTGTGAGTGGGGTGTGTACCAGAGCTTGTGACACATTCTGTGAACACCTCTCTCTCTCTCTCCCTCTCTCTCCCTCTCTCTCCCCAAAGTCTTTCAGGATACTTCATTCCCAAGGGCACCGTGGTGATTCCAAACCTGTACGCGGCCAACCACGACGAGACAAAATGGACTGACCCCACTCACTTCAGGCCGGGTAAGGGCCATGTGCCGTCACTGTAATAAGCTGGGGCATAATAAGTAGCCGTCCGACACGAGGCCTGGTGTAACGCTATGAACATAGGAATTTCCCAGCTCCTGGCAGATCCCACAGATCTACTTCCTGTAGCCTCTCATCACAGGGGGGAGCCGTTCCATCTCCTTTAGCGTTCTCCTCGCCCTTCTCTGCATCCTTTCTGCTTCCGCTCTGGATGGGGGTGGGGAGGGGCGACCGGAGCTGCATTGAATGCTCAAAGGTGCGATCGCAGCAGCGCTCGCTGCAGGCTTCCTGGTGTTCTCTGTTTTTTATTCTCCATTCCATTTCGGATCACTCGGTTCTGTTTGCTCTTTTGACCGCTGAGCCGAAAATTTCAGCATATTTTGTCCCTTTCCAGGTCGGTGACTCCTGTAGTCGGGATTATTTTTTTTCCCCATGTGCATCACGTGCGCTCGTCCACGTTAAGCCTCATCTGCTATGGCCTTGACCTCCCTAACTCCCCCCCCCCCCCCCCTTTTACTCTTGATTGCCTAGCAGTCCGACTGTTTCCTTCGGAGACTTCTTGCTTCAAATTTACTTTAATTAGGTTTCATTTTTAACTTTTGCCTCTATGGGTGATGTCAGAGGCGATATCTGTAGCCATCATGCTGAGCTGATTGAATAATGGTGATATTACATGGGTGATATCGGGGAGGTTATACGATAACAGAGCATAAAAAGCTAAAGGGGCACAGAATTATACAGAAGAAAGGAGCTATGGATAAAAAGCTTCTCGCTGGAAATAATCCATTAATAACATTTCATAATCTGTAAAGAGCAGGAAGAAAGAGCTACCCATAAAATAATTATCATATAGTACATGGGTGATATCATCATTCACAGCATGTGTTATATATGATAATATTACATGGGGTGCTTATGACATTACAAAACTCTCTAATGTCCTTATTGAGCTCTGCAGTGCCTGGATAATATTCCAGTCCCCTGATGAATAAATGGGACCCTTCTCTCCTTCCAGAGCGGTTCCTGGAGGCCGAGGACCCCAAGCAAGCTCATCGCGACGTCCTGGCCTTCAGCGCGGGGGCCCGGGTCTGCCTGGGGGAGTCGCTGGCCCGCATGGAGATCTTCCTCTTCCTCACCCACCTGCTGCATCGCTTCCGCTTTCTTCCGCCCACGCCCGGCCAGCTGCCCGACCTCGGCGGCATCTTCGGGATCAACCTGAGGAGCAAGCCCTTCCAAGTGAGATTCGTCCCGCGGACGGAGCCCGGCGCGGGCGAGGGCGGAGCGGGAGCTTGCCCCGGGCGGTGTCCGGATCGTACGACCCCGGGCCGGGAGAGTCGTCCGGTCGCGGAGCAGCAATAACAGGGCCATCTTAGCCTGTACAGAAAGGCCGCCGTACGTGGCCCAGTCCTCCCACGCCGAGCACAGACTCTCCCACCCTGTCCTTTTATCAAATGAAGAGAGGAATGTCGCCCATTGGCAAAGTGATCCCTCAGCTGTTTCTAGCCACTTAGGAGACCCCTGAAAGAGGGGGGGGGTGTCTCTTACGCCGTTAACAGGGGTGGCCAGCTCTGGGCCTCGAGAGCCAGTGAATCTATGCGTGAGACGTATTTGGATACTGCGGAGGCAGTGCATGCAAATCCGTCTCCTGCATATTCATTGCGGATATCCTGAAAACCAGGCCTGTTTGTGGAGCGGAGTTGGCCACCTCTACCCTCTGCATCTAGAAGCACTCTCTTATGAGATGAGAGGGGTTGGGCTTTAGATCTGCTGTAGTGGACTTTGGATACATTTCCACTGTTTCTGGTATTTGTTTTGCTTTTAGTGCGTATGTGCGG
Organism: Rhinatrema bivittatum; assembly: GCF_901001135.1. Classification (NCBI taxonomy): domain Eukaryota; kingdom Metazoa; phylum Chordata; class Amphibia; order Gymnophiona; family Rhinatrematidae; genus Rhinatrema; species Rhinatrema bivittatum. The sequence goes on from NC_042633.1 coordinate 36,031,397, forward strand.
GGAGTGGGCAGGAGGGAATGGATTCCGTTTTTCTGAGTTCTTCACTGCGGTGTTGCCTGCCTTTGTCCAGGGATGTAATGCTTTTGCCTAAAGCTTTAAATAAACATGCATCTGATCCCACTAATCCGCCTTCATAGCCGTTACCCGCAGCGGGGTTTACTACCTTGGAACTGTACCACAGTTTATCCGTGGCTTTCCGAGGGCCAAGCCTGTTGTAAGTGATATTTCTTTTTTTTTTTATCTTGGAAGACTGTGCTTTGTTCTTTTCCATGTAAAATGATCATAAATGCAGAATTTTCAATTGTCCGTGGGGAGGTGGGGGCGGCAGGCTTTACGTTTTTCGCCTAGGGCGCCTGATATCCCCCCCCCCCCCCCGCACCGGCTCTGACTGCTACACATCATCAGGCTTACAAATCGCCGACTCTCGTCAAGGCCCAGCGGGCGAGAGCTGTGCGCCTCCTTCCGTTGCTCATCTGCGAGAAACGCCTCTCTCGTAGGTATCTTTGCCAAGCTGCAACTTGTTGGTTGTGGGTCGCACCTTTCCGTCCCGTTGCTGTCTGGACCATCTCTCTGGGACTTGCAGCAAATTCGGACAGGCGGTTTTGTGTTAACCTGCCCTCTCAGCAGCCTGCACTAAATGCTCCGCTGCGCCCCCTCGGTTTGGATGGTGGTGGTGTGCGTAGCTTTGCTTGCGATGTAGGAAGGGTTTTGGCGCTCAAAAAAACCCCCAAAACATGCGCTCATACAGCGGTAAATACGTGTTCGCAAATTAGTCCCTAATACAAAATAATTTCAAGATAAACAAAAAACAAGCTTAAAAAAAAACCCAAAACAAGCTCTTTTGCCCAGCCTAACTATTCTGCGTTTAATAAGTTACCACAGTACGCCAATAAAATCTACTGAAGTGAATAATATAGGGAGAGAGATTTAAGAGGGTGACACCAGTGCAGTCTATGGCCATGAATGACACAGGAAGAGATATTTAAGAAGGTGGGGGGGGGGGGGGTGCATTTGAAGCCTCTAGAGGTGATTCCAGAAGACTCCTATTCCTCTGCTCAGATGAAGCCCTCCAGTGCCTTTGCCTTCAGCGGGATCCAGCAAAGAGCAGCAATGTTGCTGCCATCAAGGAGGAGCTGTTGGGAGCCAAAAAAACCCCAAAAAACTGTGCTAGCCTACTAGAGGAGGCCACGCCAGAGACGTTGTCGCCATGGAAACAGGGGCCTAGCAGCCAGGGGAGAGCCCACTGGGCACTGGAAAAGACAGCAGCCAGGCACAAGCAGGTGAACGAGGTGGAGAGAGACCCCAGGAGGCTCCTTCAGAGACACACACATACACCCCCCCCCCCCCCCCCCCCCCCCGGACGCAGAGCCCTCGAAAGAGAATATAAATGCAACCCAACAACGTGGGCTCCTTTCGCTTCGCTTTCATGCAATCCGTGCGATGCGATTATAGCCTCCGTTCCTCTATGATGGAGCTGCCTCTCGCTCGCATCGCCCTCTGATCAAACGTTTACCAGCCTGTTCGTATCCCTTGCCTGTGTCCCTTCCGGCTCCTGTCGCTCTCCTGGGGGTTCCTGGCCTTCGGGCGTAGCGAATACTGAAGGGACCAGAACATTAAACCTTCCCTCCACAGCGCCTTCAGCCTCTTATTTAATCTCGCACCCAAGGGTTGGCAAAATGGATCCCATCCGCGAAATCAGGGCAACCCAGAAAACCGCCTGAGGTTTGTTTTAATTATTATAAAAGGACTCCTAGGTGGGAAAAGATAGGCATTTATTAGCATCGCAGAATATGCTCGGCACCACAAGTTATCAAAACAGGGGCTGGCATCTCCGCGCCTCGAGGTGCTCACCTGGTTAAGATATCCACACTGAATAATCCTGAGGCGCAGTTGCGTGCACTGTCTTTGGTTGCTTGAGAACCTCTCTCATGCATTTATTTATTTATTTATTTATTTATTTATTTAAAGGCTTTTATATACCGGAGTTCATGCACTTGTGCATACCACTTCGGTTTCATGCATGTCATTGTGGGCAAGGAACGGGGTAAAAGGAACCTCTAGGGCACTGGGGACGGGAGGGCTCAGGGGATGGGCACAGGGATACAGAGCCTGTCACCTCTAGGGCACTGGGGACGGGAGGGCTCAGGGGATGGGCACAGGGATACAGAGCGTGTCACCTCTAGGGCACTGGGGACGGGAGGGCTCAGGGGATGGGCACAGGGATACAGAGCCTGTCACCTCTAGGGCACTGGGGACGGGAGGGCTCAGGGGATGGGCACAGGGATACAGAGCGTGTCACCTCTAGGGCACTGGGGACGGGAGGGCTCAGGGGATGGGCACAGGGATACAGAGCCTCTCACCTCTAGGGCACTGTGGATGGGAGGGCTCAGGGGATGGGCACAGGGATACAGAGCCTCTCACCTCTAGGGCACTGTGGATGGGAGGGCTCAGGGGATGGGCACAGGGATACAGAGCCTCTCACCTCTAGGGCACTGGGGATGGGAGGGCTCAGGGGATGGGCACAGGGATACAGAGCCTGTCACCTCTAGGGCACTGGGGACAGGAGGGCTCAGGGGATGGGCACAGGGATACAGAGCCTCTCACCTCTAGGGCACTGTGGATGGGAGGGCTCAGGGGATGGGCACAGGGATACAGAGCCTGTCACCTCTAGGGCACTGGGGACGGGAGGGCTCGGGATGGGCACAGGGATACAGAGCCTCTCACCTCTAGGGCACTGTGGATGGGAGGGCTCAGGGGATGGGCACAGGGATACAGAGCCTCTCACCTCTAGGGCACTGTGGATGGGAGGGCTCAGGGGATGGGCACAGGGATACAGAGCCTCTCACCTCTAGGGCACTGGGGACGGGAGGGCTCAGGGGATGGGCACAGGGATACAGAGCCTGTCACCTCTAGGGCACTGGGGACGGGAGGGCTCAGGGGATGGGCACAGGGATACAGAGCCTGTCACCTCTAGGGCACTGGGGACGGGAGGGCTCAGGGGATGGGCACAGGGATACAGAGCCTGTCACCTCTAGGGCACTGGGGACGGGAGGGCTCAGGGGATGGGCACAGGGATACAGAGCCTGTCACCTCTAGGGCACTGGGGACGGGAGGGCTCAGGGGACGGGCACAGGGATACAGAGCCTGTCACCTCTAGGGCACTGGGGACGGGAGGGCTCAGGGGATGGGCACAGGGATACAGAGCCTGTCACCTCTAGGGCACTGTGGATGGGAGGGCTCAGGGGATGGGCACAGGGATACAGAGCCTGTCACCTCTAGGGCACTGGGGACGGGAGGGCTCAGGGGATGGGCACAGGGACACAGAGCCTCTCACCTCTAGGGCACTGTGGATGGGAGGGCTCAGGGGATGGGCACAGGGACACAGAGCCTGTCACCTCTAGGGCACTGGGGACGGGAGGGCTCAGGGGATGGGCACAGGGATACAGAGCCTGTCACCTCTAGGGCACTGGGGACGGGAGGGCTCAGGGGATGGGCACAGGGATACAGAGCCTGTCACCTCTAGGGCACTGTGGATGGGAGGGCTCAGGGGATGGGCACAGGGATACAGAGCCTGTCACCTCTAGGGCACTGGGGACGGGACGGCTCAGGGGATGGGCACAGGGATACAGAGCCTCTCACCTCTAGGGCACTGTGGATGGGCGCAGGGACACAGAGCCTGTCACCTCTAGGGCACTGGGGACGGGAGGGCTCAGGGGATGGGCACAGGGATACAGAGCCTCTCACCTCTAGGGCACTGGGGATGGGAGGGCTCAGGGGATGGGCACAGGGATACAGAGCCTGTCACCTCTAGGGCACTGGGGATGGGAGGGCTCAGGGGATGGGCACAGGGACACAGAGCCTCTCACCTCTAGGGCACTGGGGACCGGAGGGCTCAGGGGATGGGCACAGGGATACAGAGCCTGTCACCTCTAGGGCACTGGGGACGGGGAGGGCTCAGGGGATGAGCACAGGGATACAGAGCCTCTCACCTCTAGGGCACTGGGGATGAGGGTTGAGATGGAAAACCTTAGGAGGAAAAGGAAGTTGCAGAGAAACCTAGAGAGATCCCGGCCCAGGGGAGAGGGTGGAGAGAGGCACGGACAGAGGGGACATGCAGGGAGGGACCGGGTCCCAGGACCTCACCCTCAGTCCAGCCAGGAGCTGCAGCTGGCGGAGACGCTGCTCTGTAGGCTGCACTTTCCTCCCTCAGGTCCTGTAGCAGCTTGGAAGTTACCGGGGCTGAAACAAAAACATAGAATGCACTGCAGTGACCCCCTCCCCCTCTCTGCCCAGGCCTTGTACCCCCTTCCTGCTCCAAACCCAGTCTCCACCCCCCCCCCTCCTCCCCAGCAGCGTGATTGGGCATGGGGAGAGGGGTCAGTACCTCCTTGGATGGCAGGAGTGGCCGGCTGAGCCTGCAGCCACGTAGGGGCTAATGAGTGCTCGTCCCACAAACGGTGCCCAGCCCCCTGATGAGCTGCGTTAGTGCTTTAGCTGAGGTGCGGTTGGTAAAGCCCCAGCTGGGATGGAAGGGTTATGCACCAAACCTGTAAGGGTTAAAAGGTTGACATCTGAGCTGTATAAACTGTCATTGCATAGGCCATTGGCTGAAGTGAAACATGAATTAGGTTGGGAGAAGGATCTGCAGGTTGCACTGGAGGAGGAGGATAGACCCATGCTTCTAACTAAATGGTCTTTATCAGTGCATTTAGGTAACCTCCCTTAAGGGGTCCTCTAGAGGTGCATTAGGCCTGCTAGATTGCAGACTGGGTATTTATTTATTTAACGTGTTTTGTACACCGTCATTCGGTTTCGCCATCAGAACAGTTTACAGTGTCCGTGAAATAATTTTGCTACAAACATCAAAGCAACAGAAAACATAGATGTTTAGGGGTTTGATTGTTAGTTAACCACAGATACAATACTTATTACATATCATCAATCTACTGTCACAGCAATGTTCATACATGTGGTAAAGTTGTTTCTTATAGTCTAGGGGTAGTGAGTGAGGTCAGTTGCACATTTTCTTAGTTGTTCAATTGATGGAAGTTATGTAATTGATTGAGGTACGGAACCTTTTTCTTGTTGTTGGGTTGCGTGGTTGATTGGTGGTCTTGTTGATTGAGTGAATTTGAGTAGGCTCTGGCGAAAAGCAAGCTTTTCAGGTCTTTTTTGAAAGTTTTAATGCTTGGTTGATTTCTTAATTCCATTGGTATTGAATTCCATAGTGTGGGGCCAGCGATGGATATGGCTCTCTCGCGTGTTGTGTTTAGTTTTGTGGATTTGGCGTGAGGTATTTTGAGGAGGCCTTTGTTCATTGAACGTGGGTTACGATGTATTTGCTTAGCAGGTGCTGTGATTAACTCAGTTTTTTCTATGTTTATTATGAGTTTCAGGTCAGTTAGATGTTGTTTGATTTCTGAAAGATAAATATTTGTTTTCTCGTATGTGTCTTCCAGTGTATTCTGAATCGGGACCAATATTTGTATATTGTCAGCGAATACAAAATGGGTCAAACCAAGGCGTTCTAGTGTGTGACAGATGGGCAGTAGGTAGATGTTGAAAAGTGTAGCTGATAGGGCAGATCCTTGCGGCTCTCCTGTGTTGAGGTTTACTTTATTTGAGAGACTGTTATTGAACGTAACTTGGAAATTTCTGTGTGATAGGTAGGAGGAAAACCATTTTAATGTGGTATCCATGACTCCTATTTCAGCTAGTCTGTCGAGTAAGATTGCATGATTTACTGTGTCAAAAGCGGATGATAAATCCAGGAGTATTAATAGGTAGCTATGCCCTTTGTCAAATCCTCTGAGTACTGTGTCATTAAGTGAGAGGAGTAGGGATTCTGTGATTGTTGTGAGTGGACGATTTTCTCAATGATTTTCGCAATGAAAGGTAAGTTTGATTATGGGTCTGTAATTTTGAATGTTCTCTGGGTCTAGGTTGTTTTTTTTATAAGTGGCTTAATGATTGCTGATTTTAGGCATTCAGGATATTTTCCTTTGGTGAGGGAGAGGTTAACTATGTCAGTTATTGCTTTGGTAATGGTGTATTCAATTTGTATCCCCATTCAGACAATTAAACTATCTATGGGATGGCTTGCTGGATTCATTTTTTTGATTATATTTTGGATTTCAAGTAAGGAGATGGGGTCGAATTTAGACCAAGTTGATGTTATTTTCGGTAACATTTTCGGGGTTTGGGTGTGAGAGATGGAGTTGTTGCTGGAGTTGTTTATTAGTTTTTTTTATTTTTTCGGTGAAGTATTAAATGAAATCATTGCTTTTGTTAGTACTGAAAGGTGTTCTAGTATCATTTATTGGTTTGTTGAGGTTTTGTACGATTGTAAAAAGCATTCTGGGGTTATGCTGGTATTGGTTTATTTTGCTTGAATAGAAGTCCATTTTTGCATTATGGATAATTTTTTTTATATATTGCTAGATGGGTTCTGTAGGTGTTGTGTAGTGGATCAGTTTTATTCTTGCACCAGGATCTCTCTTTTCTTCTGAGTTCACGTTTGGATGATTTTATGGTATCGTTGTACCACTGATTTAGGTGTTTAGGATTTTTTATTCTTTGTGATGGTGGGGTTTATTTTATCTGCTAGTGCTTTGGTAATGTTGATCCATGAGTTTGTGGCTGTTTCGGAGTTTGGCGGCGTCTGTCAGCGAGTTTGACAGCCGACGCTCAATTTTGCCGGCATCGGTCATCAAACCCACTGACAGCCATGGGTTCGGAAACTGGACGCCGGCAAAATTGAGCGTCCGGTTTTCAACCCACAAGCCGCGAGCCGATTTAAACATTTTTTTTTCTTTTTAACTATTTTAAACTTTTAGGACTTCCAACTTAATATCGCCATGATATTAAGTCGGAGGGTGCAAAGAAAAGCAGTTTTTACTGCTTTTCTGTGCACTTCCCCGGTGCCGGCAGAAATTTACGCCTACCTTTGGGTAGGCGCTAATTTCTGAAAGTTAAAATGTGCAGCCAAGCCGCACATTTTCTTTCTGTATCGCACGGGAATAACTAATAGGGCCATCAACATGCATTTGCATGTTACGGGCGCTATTAGTTTCGGGGGGGTTGGACCTTACCGGATCGCACTGTACTGTATCGGCCCGTATATTTGGCTGCCTTAGGGGTGAATGTTGGTGGTCCAACCTCTCCCCCTCGATAATAACCTGCTGCCTGAGATGCCGTTCCCTCGGGACAGCCCTAAAGTTACAGAGACGCGGCATTCCTCTGACTTAAGAAAAAAGAAATCCTGTGCTGTCACGCAAACGAAACGACCAGCTCACTCGAGCGTTTTTTTTTTTTTTATTTCCCCTGCTGCTGGCAGCCTCCGGAGGTATTTGGCTGGTTCAGCTCCCTCCTTACCTCCATGCCGCGTCCATCGCGATACAATGCCTGTGGAGAGCCCGGATCGCGGCTCTCACGGGAGGGCCTGTGTGCTAGGTTCCTCCCCGAGCGGGGAGGGCACCTCGAGGCCTCAGGGGCGGTCTGTTTCGTGCGCAAACGCGTGCCAGGCTCAGGGGAGGTCGGCCCCGTTCCCGTCCAACGCGGGAACGGCGGATATTTTGGATCCACACACAACTGCTCCGGCGCAGCCTCCTGCTGAAGCACTTCCGTCCCCTAGTCCAGGGCCGAGCAGTCCGAATCCTCTCCGACAACGCAACGACCGAGGCGTACATCAACCGTCAGGGAGGGACAAGGAGTTTCCCTGTCACTCGGGAGATGAACAAGCTAATGCCGTGGGCGGAGCTCCACTTGTCCCATCTGGCGGCGTCTCACATTGCAGGGGTGGACAATGTTTAAGCAGATTTCTTAAGTCGCCATCGCCTAGACCCCAGAGAGTGGGAACTATCCCAGGAGGCAGTGTCACTCTTCTTCACGCGATGGGGGACTCCCCATCTGGATCTGATGGCCACTCAAAGGAACGCGAAGGCTCCGCGCTTCTTCAGTCGCAGAAGAGAATACGGCGCAGAGGGCGTCGATGCCCTAGTCCTCCCGTGGCCGCGGGGCCTCCTGCTCTATGTGTTCCCGCCTTGCCCCTGGTGGGAAGGGTGCTCTGAGGAATAGAGAGTCACCAGGGGCCGTGGTTTGCAGACTTGGTCAACTTAGCGGTGGACGGTCCGCTTCGACTGGGACATCTGCCGAACCTTCTACGGCAGGGACCAGTATTTTTCGACCAGGTATTTATTTATTTATTTATTTATTTACAGTCTTTTCTATGCCGCCGTTAAGCTAGTTGCCGTCACGACGGTTCACAATAAGGCACCTAATTTAAAACTTAAACGAGTTGAGTTATATTAAACAGGTGCCATCAAATACTGTAACATAGTTTCATATTAAATAGTATTCAGTGGTTGATAAGTCATGTCTACTTTAAGTATATCGGCTGTAAGATAAATTAACACTTAAGTCTGGTCCTCTGTTGTTGCAATCTAATAGAGGTAAAGTAAAATAAAAATATACACACACACACCATTCGAGTAAGCTGATGTGTGTGTGTGTGGGAGTTCTTCGGACCGCATCGTACAATTCCCTGGATTCTACTCTTCATTCCCTTTGTGGTACGCTTGCTTAAATAGCCATGTTTTTAAACTTTTTTTGAATGCTTTGATGTCTCTTTGTGTTCTGATTTCTAAAGGCCTTGTGTTCCATATTATAGGTCCAGCCAGGGACCTATAATATGGAACACTTCTGTCTAGCGGCCTGGCTTTTGAGAGGCGACGGCTGAGTAGACGAGGGTACCCAGAGGTGGTTACCTCCACTCTCCTCAAGGCTAGGAAGACTTCCACCTCCATGTCCTATATTCGGGTCTGGAAAGATTTTGAGTCTTGGTGCCAGTCCACAAAGCTTTCTCCGCATCCTGCAAGCATAGCCCAGATCTTGTCTTTCTTACAGCGCGGTCTGGAGATGGGATTAGCCTACAATTCCCTTTAGAGTTCAGGTGGCAGCCCTCGGCGCCCTCATGCATCATCAGGATTGGACTACTCTTTGGTCACAAAGTAAAGCATGTGAAACCACCAATCTGCAATTTATGCCCTTCGTGGAGCTTGAATTTGGTCCTTCGAGTCCTAGGCGGTCCACCTTTGAAGAGAGCTACCCTCAGACACCAGAAATACTGTCTTGAGAGTGAGGTCCTTATCTGTTGCGCTCGCAGAATTTCGGAGCTTCAAGCCTTGTCATGTAGAGAGCCTTCCCTACATTTCACGGATTCGGGACTATCCTTGTCTACGGTGCCATCTTTCCTTCCAAAGGTGGTCTTGCCCTTCCGTTTAAATCAGATGGTGGAGCTGCCGTCCTTCCAGGACGAGGATTCCAGAGACCTTAGACGCCTCGATGTCAAGCGCGTCTTCCTTCGATATCTGGAAGCTACCAATGACTTCCGTTTATCGGATCACCTCTTTGACCTCTGGAGTGGTCCCAAGAAGGGAAACAAGGCTTCTAAAACCACCATTGCCCGCTGGCTAAAGGAAGCAATTTCTACCACATATATTGGCGCTGGGCGTCCACCGCTAGACGTTATAACGGCTCATTCTCTCCGAGCTCAAGCAGCCTCCTGGGCAGAAAGCCGAGCGGCCTCTCCACAGGAGATTTGCAGAGCGGCTACCTGGAAGTCGTTGCACAATTTTGCGCATCACTATCGCTTGAATCTTCAACCGCCGCTCTTGGGCTCTTTTGGGGCTCAGGTGATTCGAGCTGGGCTATCAATGGCTCACCCTACATAGGGAAGCTTTGGTACATCCCACGGTCTGGACTGATCCGGGTACATACAGGGAAAAGAAAATTATTCCTTACCTGCTAATTTTCGTTCCTGTAGTACCACGGATCAGTCCAGACGCCCACCCTAAGGATTTTTGGGGGGTTTTTTGGGATAATCTTTCAGCTTGACTGTCTAATCATTTCAGGACCGGTATGGGACCGACTAAGAGTTCGTCTTGCAAGTTTGCATTGATGCATGTTTATAGTTAATATTCAATTTGTCTTGATCCATCCAAGGCTTTTCTTTCTGGCTTTGATATTCTTAAAACTGAAGGGATGCAGAGGGCGCACCAGCTTATGAGAGAGCGCCCTCTCAGTTTTTGCTCTGACTCCATCTGCTGGAAGGGGGGGGACGACAACTCACTGTCTGGACTGATCCATGGTACTACAGGAACGAAAAATAGCAGGTAAGGAATAATTTTCTTTAACAGTACTGAGACCCTCACACACAGCTCTGCCAATGCACCTCACTCCTGCCCTGCAGCACCCCCTGCTATTCCAGTACTGAGACCCTCACACACAGCTCTGCCAATGCACCTCACTCCTGCCCTGCAGCACCCCCTGCTATTCCAGTACTGAGACCCTCACACACAGCTCTGCTAATGCACCTCACTGCTGCCCTGCAGCACCTCCTGCTATTCCAGTACTGAGACCCTCACACAGCTCTGCCAATGCACCTCACTCCTACCCTGCAGCACCTCCTGCTATTTCAGTACTGAGACCCTCACACACAGCTCTGCCAATGCACCTCACTCCTGCCCTGCAGCACCTCCTGCTATTCCAGTACTGAGACCCTCACACAGCTCTGCCAATGCACCTTACTCCTGCCCTGCAGCACCTCCTGCTATTCCAGTACTGAGACCCTCACACACAGCTCTGCCAATGCACCTCACTCCTACCCTGCAGCAGCTCCTGCTACTCCAGTACTGAGACCCTCACACACAGCTCTGCCAATGCACCTTACTCCTACCCTGCAGCACCTCCTGCTATTCCAGTACTGAGACCCTCACACACAGCTCTGCCAATGCACCTCCCTCCTGCCCTGCAGTACTGAGACCCTCACACACAGCTCTGCCAATGCACCTCACTCCTGCCCTGCAGCACCCCCTGCTATTCCAGTACTGAGACCCTCACACACAGCTCTGCCAATGCACCTCACTCCTGCCCTGCAGCACCCCCTGCTATTCCAGTACTGAGACCCTCACACACAGCTCTGCCAATGCACCTAACTCCTGCCCTGCAGCATCTCCTGCTATTCCAGGCATGGCTTTTGAAAGGCAGAGATTGAGAAATAAGGGTTACTCGGAGGAGGTGATTGCTAAGCTTTAGCAGTCCCGTACAACTTCTATCTCCATTGCCTACGTCAGAGTTTGGGGTATTTTTGAGGACTGGTGCCTGAACTACGCGGTGGAGCCGTCCAGGGCTACTATTCCGGATGTTCTGGCCTTTCCACAGGTAGGTCTAGTAAAAGGTCTAGCCTTCAATTCCCTACGATTTCAAATAGCAGCCCTTGGCAGTTTTCAGGGAAAGGTACAGGGCCTGGCTCTAGTGTCTCATCTGGATGTGGTTCGTTTTCTGCGTGACGTTAAACATCTTTATTCTCCGATTTGGAGCCCCTGTCCTTCGTGGAAGCTCAACCTGGTTCTCCGTGCCCTTTTGTATTGCGCCTTTCGAGCCGCTGACGCGTGCGACCTTGAAAGATCTGACGTTGAAGGTCGTTTTGCTCTTGGCTATCGTATCGGCGCAGCGTGTTTCGGAGCTACAGGCCTTATCTTGTCAGGAGCCCTTCTTAAGGATTTCCAACGAAGAAGTTTCTTTACGAACGGTTCCCTCCTTCCTTCTGAAAGTAGTGTCCTCTATTCATTTGAATCAGACGGTGGCGCTCCCGTCCTTGGCGGGCCTAGATCTTTCTATTTCCAAGTCTAGGGAGTTAAGACAGTTGGACGTCAGACGCGTGCTGGTACGTTATTTGGAGGTCACGAACGGTTTCCGTCTTTCGGACCATCTGTTTGTCCTATGGGGTGGTCCCAGGAAGAGTCAGAAATCTTCAAGGGCCACAGTTGCACGCTGGCAGAAGGGAGCTATTGCTTTGGCTTACCTAGTTCAGGGCCGTCCGATTCCGGTCGGTCTCCGGGCTCATTCTACTAGATCGCAGGCGACTTCGTGGGCGGAATGTCAGCAGGTGTCGCCGCAGGAGATTTTGTCGCACAGTTACGTGGAAATCTCCGCACAGGTTTACTAGGCATGACCGTCTAGACGTCCGGGCCCCAGAGCCCGGATCCTTCAGGGCCAGTGTTCTCCGAGCGGGACTCTCTCTCAATCCAACCCTAGCTTTGGTACATTCCAGGAGTCCGGACCGATCCGGGTACGTACAGGGAAAAGGAAAATTGGTCCTTACCTGCTAATTTTCGTTCCTGTAGTACCACGGATCAGTCCAGAGTCCCGCCCATGGGGAAATGGAGAGTCTGCTCTGCCGGTTGATGTTCATATTCTGCAGATTTATTCAATGCATTTTGATATTGTGCGCCCACCTTCAAAGGGTAGGAGAATGGGCATGCTTTCGTTCATGTTACCAGTTTTTCATTCCCAAGGGGGGCGGGGTGGATTTTGGTTGTACTAGTTTACTTTTCTCTGCTTGGGTACAGTGTAATACTGACAGACTCCAGGTGGCACTTCAGGGGTATAGGACAGAGTCCATTAAAACTTCTCTGTCTCCATTTGCTGGAGGGGAGGCAAAACCCAGGAGTCTGGACTGATCCGTGCTACTAGAGGAACAAAATTAGCAGGTAAGGACCAATTTTCCTATTTCTTTTTTTTTTTTTTTAGAAGAATTTTTTTTTTGGGGGGCCTCCGACTTAATATCGCTATGATAGGGTGGTACAGAAAACCAGTTTTTTCTGCTTTTCTGTACACTTGCCTGGTGCTGGCCTTTGGCAGGAATTAATTTCTGAAAGTAAAATGTGCAGCTTGGCCGCACATTTTGCTTTCTGCATTCCAGGAGACTACCTAATAGGGGACCTTAATCGCCTTGAAGGAATTGAATATTGGTGTAATGAGCGGTGTGGGCAGGTCGCTGCCATTTACTACCGCTCTGGGAAAGAGCCAGACGGAGCGGACAGACGCGGAGAGTACAAAGCAGATAGCACCGGTAAATTTACCAGAATTAAAATTGATAAATAAGCCTGAAGTAGTTACTTTAGATGCGTTATGGAATGGTATGGCTATTTTGGAAAAAGCAATAATATCTTTGATGATGACAATTAAGGCTTCTCAAGAGCAGTTTAACCTGGTGAACGTGGTTCTTGCAAATTCAACGAAAATCCAGGAAATGGACTTGCAAATAAACGAGATTAAGGAAATACAAACAGGCCAGATTCAGGGGGACTCAAGGTTAGATAAGAGACTGAAAGGTCTGGAAAATACTCTCAGATACAATAATGTGAGAATAATATATTTTCCTAAATGTACATTAATTTCCCCCAAGGAACAGCTTAAAAAGTATTTCCAGGATCTCCTGAATTTCTCCAGTGGTAACATATTGAATATGGAGGCAAAGAAGACACATCAGGCAGGTTTCATGGCAGGCAGGAAAAGGGCCGGGCACTCCCGTGGGTCCTCTTTTTATTGTACATTCATACAAAGGCAGATGATGTGTTATCACATGATTGGTTCCTTTCCACATAGCAACAGACGTGTCTCTACACTATTGGCTTGGCTCAGGGGGTGTGTACGGATCATTTCATTGGCTGCTGAATTCTATACCTCCTGTCTTTGTCCTGCCCCTGACTAGGGGCAACTAGCTTTTCTTTCAGGCAATCAGGGTTAATTATAAGCTAGAGAAATACATGACAGTCAGGTATCCTCTCCTAGGCAGAGAGGCTTAAGCACAAGTGATGCTTTGTTCAATGCAAAGGTCAGGGAGAAGGGAAGTTAGTGTTAAACCCTGAAATGGCTTGCTGGCAAAGCTCATAATTCCCACATCTCACCCTTTCTGTTTTTATTTAGGCAGCTCAATAAAGCTTTAGACCCCTACTGAAATCTGTTATGTCTTGGTATGGGCTGGCTTTAGGGGAAGGGGGATATGGAGAGAAAAAGCTGAGTCGGCGTGGTGTGCCAGCCGCCGCAGAGCTCCTGAATCTCCACCTCACCCAGAGCTGGTGCAGCGTGGTGTGCCAACCGCTGCAGGGCTCAGGATTCCCTATTAGGCATCTTACAAGACATCTTTGTATCCGGGCTGAGAGCAAGGTTTCAGTATGGATATGAGGTTGGGTATGCACTGAATACAGCAGCACAGGCAAATAATTAAGACAATTACAGTAATTATAATAGAAATCACCCTTTTGAGACCAGAAATATCAGGGAGCCAGGACCATAGCCAATCCCATGGAGAAGTTGGTATTCTGCCTGAAAGTGGTGCATCAGCAACCATGGTTTCTATCTGTTCTATGGGATGTGTGAGGTTTGCTTTATAGTCTGATATGTACACACAGCAATGAGATCCAATTAATGCACAAACACCACCCTTTGAAGCTAAAATGGTGTCTAAGGCATAGCGGTTCTGTAATGCTACTTCTCTAATCTGAGAGACTTCTGTTGTGAGTAGTTTTAATGCATGGACTGTCTGATTAAATATGGCAGTCGTCCAGTTAGCTAGGATGTGTAAGTCTCTGTAATTCATAGCTGTCCCCATTGGGGAAACAGGCTTCTAGCTATCTGGGTTTCTGTATACATATCTATGGGATTCTTGATCGCCTCCGTTTTGTTACGGAGTCTTGCTTTGGGTAAATTTCTGACTGCATAGTATGAGGGGAGGATGTAGCCTAGAGTGCATCTGCCTCTCCATCTTGGGGAAATGTTCATATATGCTCTACACCCCCATAACATCCCTATGTTTCCTAACAGATTAGTGGACATGTCATTGGTATCTTTAAATTGTGTTATCATTTGGGCTATGTAACTACAAAGGGTAAATCCTTCGTCCCCTCTATACTCTCTGCACCTGCTTGGGTCTCCCACTGCACAGCCTGAAATCTGCCAATTGCATACATATGTGGTATAATTATGTAAGTGTTCAGTGATTAATACAAAGGTTCGGTTACAATATGGATATTTCCCACCTGAATCCCCTTCCCATCCCCTGTATCATAGTCCCAACAAAGAGCGGCAGTCTCTTGAATACGGCTGCCGATGTGTAGTATGGTATTATTAACTGGAGAGTTAATGAAAACACCTCTCTGTAAAGGATAATTAGTCCATACTGTAAGGTTAAATGGTACAGCATGCATCAGTAGTTCTCCGCAGGCATGGGTTGGCATGTGTGTGCAGATCCAACAGGTGTGAAAAGTTCTGTGCATCGAGGATGTACATGTTGTCCTGTCAGAGTCCTTGTTCTGAAATCGCCATAGCTGGAGAAATAAGGCAAAGGAGGGGGGTGCAGAACACAATTGTTAATGAGTTGGCATTCAGGCAAGAAAAGGCGGCTAATAAGTTCTCTGGAGTTCTCTCAAGGCGTTGCTGTTCTAAGAGTTGTGCAGATTGGTCAGATAGGGCCTTGATCTGTCCCCAGGTTATGTGGTGCTGCTTTTTGCAAGGAGTCCGGTCTCTGTCCTTCTGAGGGCGGTGGAGGCTCAGGGAGAAGTTGGTGATCGGGTCCTGTAGACCTGGACACCTTTCCATCTCTCCACAGCTTGATACCTGTGGAAGCAAGCAGAGCAACATATCCTCGTCCCTATGTTATGGGAACAGGACCGTACCAGACATTAAATATTCTATACCAGTGATGGTTAACCTATGACATGCATGTCAGAGGTGACACGCCAAGATGTGTTTGCTGACATGCACAGCATTTCATGGGGTATCGGGATTTTTTTTTTTTTGGCTGTGCCGAGTCTTTTTTCCTGCTGTGCCAATCCTTTATTTTTTTTTTTTTTAGCGGCTGCGCCGACCCCTTTAAAATTAGTTTAGTATCTCCCCCCCATGCCCCCGGGTGCAGAGAGGCTCATGCGGCACAACGACAGGCAGATAGGGATCGCATTTAAACGCGCTGATGCCCCTCCTCCCTGTGCGGCCCGGAAGTAAACGTTGCCGGAGCCGCGTGGGCAGGAAGGAGAGAAGCATCAGCACGCGCAGAAGAGGAGCAGCACTTGAGCTTACGGGCCGCCGCGAATCCCACCCAAGTCGCAGCAGCCTGAGAAGAGGAAGAAGCCCGGTAGCAGGGCTGCTGCAGAGCCCATCCTGCGGCGACCTGCGAAGAGGTGGCCCAGAGGTGAGAGAGGCTGAGAGTCTGTAGAGGGTGTGTGCGTGTATGAGACGAGTTGAGAGATTGTGTTTGAGAGTGAATGTTTGCAGAGACAGCATGTGCTTGAGCAAGACAGCATATGGGAGTGAGAGAGCCTGTGTGAGAAAGTCAGACCGCATGTGCCAGTGAGAGACTGTATGTGTGAGAGAGAAATGCATGTGAGAATGAGAACCTGACTGTTTGAGGGAAGATGGAGAGAAAAGAAACAGAAAAAAGACAATATAAAAGGAATTGGCAAAAAAAAAAAAAGAGAGGGAAGGTGGAAAAAAAAAGCCTGTGACCAATCAATTAGTAAACTAAGATCAGACAGCAAAGGTTAAAAAAATTATATATATTTTAGTGATTGGCACATGTAATCTTTGGGAATGTGCAAGAATAGTAACATCCCCAATAGTCATGTGGCAGCAGTGACAGTGGCAGCAGAGGAATGAGAGAGGTTCTGAAGTTGCTGGCAAAAGAGGGGGGGGGGTCTACCTTTAGTGTGTGCATATGAATGAATGGGACTCTGCCTGGGGGTGTATGTGTGTGAATGCATAGGTGCCTGCCTGGGGGTCTGTGTGTGAGAATGAATTGGTGCCTGCCTGGAGGATGGAGCGGGAGTGATGTGAAAATGAATGGGAGTCTGCCTGGGTGTGTGTGTTTGTGTGTATGTGAGGGAGCCAGTGAGTGTGAGAGCATGAGTGTATGAGAAAATCCAGGGGAGTAAGAGTTTGTGTGGGAGGGGGGGAGAGTGTTTGTTTTAATTGAAGATTTAGCTGATGAAATTCAGCAACAAAAAAGTCACTAAGCAGGCAAGGTAAAGAATTATTTGTTTTTGCTTTATTAATAAATACAGTACATATTAAAATTATAACTTGTTAGAGCTTCAAATATCACAATTATGGATTTTTCTAGAAGTGACACACCACCCGAGTTATGCTCGGTTTTTTTTTATGAATTTTGACACTGAGCTCAAAAGGTTGGCCATCACTGTTCTATACAAAACTGATGGCTGTGAGTGACTAACCCTAGTCCCATAATGATTACCCATGGCTGTGGTCTTATTTGAATTTGATATGTTTAGATGATTTAAAGTAAACAATACTTTGTTCAGCCAGTCCTTCCTAGGGGGAAGTCCAGGGGCATTCCCTCCTTTTTGTTTTTGTCTTGTCAAGAGCTCTTAAGGGTATGGTTGGCTCTCTCCACAATGGCTTGCCCTGTGGTGTTGTAGGGGATGCCAAATAAGTATTTAATGTTCAATTATTGACAAAATTCATGCAAAGGAATGGCTGCAGTAAATAGAGCCATTATCAGTTTTCAGAACAGAGGGTAACCCCATTATCAAGAAAGTTTTTATGCAGTGATCAATTTTCATTCAGTAAAATAGCACACATGTAAATCAATCATGTAAAGGAAAAGTCAATTGTAGTAGGCTGAATCACAAATGGCAAGTATATTAGACATTACATTAAACATATGTTACACAAGACTGACATTCATTTATCCTGCAAATGTTCATTCATAGTCTTCTTGGCATCAAGATAAACAGATAAGATTTTTAACTCATTATGTGTTATCAAAAAGGTATCAAAAACAAAATTAGATCAAGGATCAAAAATCAAAAGTCAAAAGGTGTTAGAAAAATGTTAAAATAAACTGCAAAGTGTTCATCTTCACATCTCTCATGGCAGGAAGGCTGTCAGTCTGGAAAATATTAAAAACTGGCATACAGCAAAACATTTACTAAGGTAATGATTAAAGTGAAATTCTTACTTTAACCTTGGATAAATCAATTCTATTATTCAATTTAGATTTGCAAGAAAAGGCTTGGGAGGGATTGCTTTAGATGTAGCAACCTCTGTCAGTAAAAATTTTAAGGTTCAGAATTCTGTATAAAATTTGTGAAAAAGAAAATAAAACTGAAGTTTCCTTAAGACATGAGGACCGCAGATCTGAAAAATAAAAACTAGTATACAACAGAATTATTAAAATAATAATATAATATAACTGGTAGAATAGCATAGCGCCTCCTAGTGGAGACACCATCATTACTTTATAGATTGCAATTATTGTTCCAGGTTGCAATCAATAATACTCTGAGCTTACTTTCAATGTGGAATATCAGAATACAATTTCTTCTTATAATTATTAGAATAGGAAATTAAACACGCTGTTCAGTAATCTCAGTTCAGTATTAAAGAAGTTTGAAAGTATTAAAAAGATTAAAGACAGAGTGAGAGGAAGGGCTAGTGTAGTAATGCATTGAAGGTTGAGGGAAAAGATTTGGATCAGCAGGAGATCTGATCTGTCTCGTGCCCCCCTTTGAAAGCTGCAACGCACAGTTGCAGCAGATAATTCAGGAATTGAGAGGTATAGAAACTAGGGAGAGAAACTGCAGTACTAAGTCCAGTTTTTTCTTTTCAAAAGTTATCCCCCCCCCCCCCACCTGAGTGGCTACCAAGAGTTAACAGAAAGACAGGATAAGAGGGGGAGGAGCAGTGTTTCTCAAAAGAAAAGAAACAGAGCAGAGAACTTCATTCAATGAATTAATCCTTCAGTCAATAGGAACTGAAAGACAGCTTTGTTTAACAGAGACAATGACTGGCAAGGACTTGCTGATCTCTTGCAAACAGATTTTCTCTTTGTCCTATAGGGAGAATTACAAGTTTTGTGCACTGGCAATTCAAGCAATTGCTATAAACTTAAATCTCAGAGAAATGGAGTCATTTTAAGTGTGAGCCAAATTAACTTTGCAAAAGGGAAAGTTTCACTGTAATACTGCTCAAGTTTCAGTACAGTTATAACATAAGGCTCTGCAATCACTTTGTGTGGGGGAAATGCTCTCAAAGTATGCAGATTTTCTGTAACTGAATATCAAAGACCAAGAGAAACCACTCCTTAGTCTGCCCTGTCTGCTCCAGCACTAGGTGTAGTCTGGTTTGTAACAGGTCATTGTACTGTCTCATTAAATCATTTCTTTCATATTGATATTTTCTTTGCTTGTAACGCAGCTGCCTTGCCCAAGGTCTTATACGCTAATTTCTTTGAAGACCTGGGGGCATAGCCACTGTCCATGGCACTCTGGGCGGCACTCAACTCTATTGCTGCCACACCTAGTTCTTTAATCCTTTTTGTAATGGGAGAGGCTTGAATCCCTTCCAATAATTCCTCCTTTGTGAGATTTTCATTCACTTGCTCTAGGTGAAATCCCATGCTGACGCGGCACATAAATTGTTACCAAGAGCAGCGGTTTGAGATGGTAATTTACCTGGACAAATTGGTGATGCAGAATCAATGACTGTCTCAGGCAATGGCAAATGGGGGTACAGGGAGTTGGTGGGGGAAGGGCTTGCGGGCAAGGTGGAGGGAGGCTAGCTTCTCTGATTTCGGCGTCCCTAGTCTCCAGGGGCCTTCTCTCTGAGGTGGACGCAGAGGAAGCCACAGGAGCCATGGTAGGGGACGGTGCCTTGTGAGTGTGTGTCCCCAGATGCTCTATTTCATATTCTGTCCCCCCTAGTTCATTGGTCTTTTCTGTAATGGGAAAGGCTTGAAGTCTTTCTAATTCGTTTTCTGTAAGGTTTTCTTTTTGCTGTTTGAGGAAATTCTGTGCACAGGCCAGGTTGTGGCTTAATTGTGCTCAAGTGTTTTATTTAATAATAACTGAGTGCATTGTATTGAAAAACAAAAAACCCACAAAAAAGTAGCCAGAAGCTAGAAATAAGCTAGGAGCAGTATATGCCAAAGTAAAAAAGTTGAATAGTTCAGCTCAGTTACTCACCTTGGAAAGGTGTTGAGGTAGTGTGATTAGGGAACAACATTTGTTAATCAAGGGAGCTGTGAGTCACTCAGGCTGACTAACTAAAGTTAGACTGTTTGTAATTCCCAACCCTCCCTCCCACCCCAAGCTCATCCCTTAATTTATAGGCAGGTGCCACTTGCACAAAAAAAACCCATCAACAAAAACTTTGAGAATTCGATCAGACCCCAGTAGGCCACTACCAGACAGTGAATTCACTAATACATTTAAAGGAACTTAGACACATTCCTACTCCCATAGCAACCTAAAACTCAACTAGGAACTGATCAAAATTGAGATGAAGGCAGCAGTCCAGCAGCAAGAGGGGGGCTTCCCAGTCTTTTGCATAGAGTGTCACATGTATGATTTTTTACCCACCGGTGAGAAGTTGTACATGTGCATGTGATGCAAAGAGCTCCTGGCTCTCAGAGAACGAGTCCGATCTCTGGAGCCTAGAGTGGCAGACCTGGAGGAGCTGAGGGAGACAGAGGTATATAGATGAGACCTTCAGGGACATAGTAGTCCAGTCCCAACTTCAGACTGGCAGCCCTGGTGCTGCCTTGGAGAAAGAAGGTCTCATAATGGGAGAGCACCAACCAGGTGTAGCAGGAAAGGATCCTGTAGCAAGGACCTGCTCTCTAGGTGATGCATTGTCCTTTCGCACTGAGGATATCTCCCCAAGGCCTACTGCCCAGGAGGGAAGGGTTAGGTCGGCCGTCATAGTTGGTGATTCGATTAGGAATGTAGATAGCTGGGTGGCGGGTGGGCGTGAGGATCGCCTGGTATCATGCCTACCTGGTGCGAAGGTGGCGGACCTCACGCGTCACCTAGATAGGATTTTAGACAGTGCTGGGGAGGAGCCGGCTGTCGTGGTACACGTGGGCACCAACGACATAGGAAAATGTGGGAGGGAGGTTCTGGAAGCCAAATTTAGGCTCTTAGGTAGAAAGATTAAATCCAGAACCTCCAGGGTAGCATTCTCTGAAATGCTCCTTGTTCCACGCGCAGGTCACCAGAGGCAGGCAGAGCTCCGGAGTCTCAATGCGTGAATGAGACGATGGTGCAAGGAAGAGGGATTCAGTTTTGTTAGGAACTGGGGAACCTTTTGGGGAAGGGGGGAGTCTCTTCCGAAGGGATGGGCTCCACCTTAACCAGGGTGGAACCAGACTGCTGGCGCTAACCTTTAAAAAGGAGATAGAGCAGCTTTTAAACTAGAACAAAGGGGAAAGCCGACAGTCGCTCAGCAGCGCATGATTCGGAGAGATGTATCTTTAAAGGATACTAATGATGCAATAGAATTAGGGCATCCCGACAGTGAGGTTCCAATAATTAGAAAAGTAGTCCAAGTGCCTGTAACTAAAAACTCACCTGAGCTAAAAAATTCTAACTTATCCCTATCAATTAAAAAGCAGAATAAAAATACAAACAAAAAACAAACTTTGAAATGTTTGTATGCTAATGCCAGAAGTCTAAGAAGTAAGATGGGAGAATTAGAATGTATAGCAGTAAATGACATAGACTTAATTGGCATCTCAGAGACATGGTGGAAAGAGGATAACCAATGGGACAGTGCTATACCGGGGTACAAATTATATCGCAATGACAGAGAGGAGCAGTCGGGAGGAGGTGTGGCGCTTTATGTCCGGGATGGCATAGAGTCCAACAGGATAACCATCCTGCATGAGACTAAATACAAAATTGAATCTTTATGGGTAGAAATCCCTTGTGTATCAGGGAAGACTACAGTGATAGGGGTATACTACCGTCCACCTGGTCAAGATGGTGAGACGGACAGTGAAATGCTAAGAGAAATTAGGGAAGCTAACCAAATTGGTAGTGCAGTAATAATGGGAGACTTCAATTACCCCAATATAGACTGGGTAAATGTATCATCGGGTCACGCTAGAGAGATAACGTTCCTGGATGGAATAAATGATAGCTTTATGGAGCAATTGGTTCAGGAACCGACGAGAGAGGGAGCAATTTTAGATCTAATTCTCAGTGGAGCACAGGACTTGGTGAGAGAGGTAATGGTGGTGGGGCCGCTTGGCAATAGTGATCATATGATCAAATTTGATTTAATGACTGGAAGAGGAACAGTGTGCAAATCCAAGACTCTCGTGCTAAACTTTCAAAAGGGAAACTTTGATAAAATGAGAAAAATTGTTAGAAAAAAAACTGAAAGGAGCAGCTACAAAAGTAAAAAATGTCCAAGAGGCGTGGTCATTGTTAAAAAATACCATTCTAGAAGCACAGTCCAGATGTATTCCACACATTAAGAAAGGTGGAAAGAAGGCAAAACGATTACCGGCATGGTTAAAAGGGGAGGTGAAAGAAGCTATTTTAGCCAAAAGATCTTCATTCAAAAATTGGAAGAAGGATCCAACAGAAGAAAATAGGATAAAGCATAAACATTGGCAAGTTAAATGTAAGACATTGATAAGACAGGCTAAGAGAGAATTTGAAAAGAAGTTGGCTGTAGAGGCAAAAACTCACAGTAAAAACTTTTTTAAATATATCCGAAGCAGAAAGCCTGTGAGGGAGTCAGTTGGACCGTTAGATGATCGAGGGGTTAAAGGGGCACTTAGAGAAGATAAGGCCATCGCGGAAAGATTAAATGATTTCTTTGCTTCGGTGTTTACTGAAGAGGATGTTGGGGAGGTACCCGTAATGGAGAAGGTTTTCATGGGTAATGATTCAGATGGACTGAATCAAATCACGGTGAACCTAGAAGATGTGGTAGGCCTGATTGACAAACTGAAGAGTAGTAAATCACCTGGACCGGATGGTATACACCCCAGAGTTCTGAAGGAACTAAAAAATGAAATTTCAGACCTATTAGTAAAAATTTGTAACTTATTAAAATCATCCATTGTACCTGAAGACTGGAGGATAGCAAATGTAACCCCAATATTTAAAAAGGGCTCCAGGGGTGATCCGGGAAACTACAGACCGGTTAGCCTGACTTCAGTGCCAGGAAAAATATTGGAAAGTGTTCTAAACATCAAAATCACAGAACATATAGAAAGACATGGTTTAATGGAACAAAGTCAGCATGGCTTTACCCAGGGCAAGTCTTGCCTCACAAATCTGCTTCACTTTTTTGAAGGAGTTAACAAACATGTGGATAAAGGTGAACCGGTAGATATAGTATACTTGGATTTTCAGAAGGCGTTTGACAAAGTTCCTCATGAGAGGCTTCTAGGAAAAGTAAAAAGTCATGGGATAGGTGGCGATGTCCTTTCGTGGATTGCAAACTGGCTAAAAGACAGGAAACAGAGTAGGATTAAATGGGCAATTTTCTCAGTGGAAGGGAGTGGACAGTGGAGTGCCTCAGGGATCTGTATTGGGACCCTTACTGTTCAATATATTTATAAATGATCTGGAAAGAAATACGACGAGTGAGGTAATCAAATTTGCAGATGACACAAAATTGTTCAGAGTAGTTAAATCACAAGCAGATTGTGATAAATTGCAGGAAGACCTTGTGAGACTGGAAAATTGGGCATCCAAATGGCAGATGAAATTTAATGTGGATAAGTGCAAGGTGATGCATATAGGGAAAAATAACCCATGCTATAATTACACGATGTTGGGTTCCATATTAGGTGCTACAACCCAAGAAAGAGATCTAGGTGTCATAGTGGATAACACATTGAAATAGTCGGTTCAGTGTGCTGCGGCAGTCAAAAAAGCAAACAGAATGTTGGGAATTATTAGAAAAGGAATGATGAATAAAACGGAAAATGTCATAATGCCTCTGTATCGCTCCATGGTGAGACCGCACCTTGAATACTGTGTACAATTCTGGTCGCCGCATCTCAAAAAAGATATAATTGCGATGGAGAAGGTACAGAGAAGGGTAACCAAAATGATAAGGGGAATGGAACAGCTCCCCTATGAGGAAAGACTAAAGAGGTTAGGACTTTTCAGCTTGGAGAAGAGACGACTGAGGGGGGATATGATAGAGGTGTTTAAAATCATGAGAGGTCTAGAACGGGTAGATGTGAATCGGTTATTTACTCTTTCGGATAGTAGAAAGACTAGGGGACACTCCATGAAGTTAGCATGGGGCACATTTAAAACTAATCGGAGAAAGTTCTTTTTTACTCCATGCACAATTAAACTCTGGAATTTGTTGCCAGAGAATGTGGTTCGTGCAGTTAGTGTAGCTATGTTTAAAAAAGGATTGGATAAGTTCTTGGAGGAGAAGTCCATTACCTGCTATTAAGTTCACTTAGAGAATAGCCACTGCCATTAGCAATGGTTACATGGAATAGACTTAGTTTTTGGGTACTTGCCAGGTTCATATGGCCTGGATTGGCCACTGTTGGAAACAGGATGCTGGGCTTGATGGACCCTTGGTCTGACCCAGTATGGCATTTTCTTATGTTCTATAGAAGGCGTGAATGTGTTGTGCCATGGGTGTAGGTATGGGGAGCTGAGGATACAAAGAATTTGCTGTCTCTGAGGGAGTATGTGCATAAGATGGGGGAAGGGTATGTTGATTGAGTGTACTGATGCTGTCTGCTTCTAAGAGCACATGGTTTGGAAATGCTGGCTTGAGACTTTTTTTCCCTATGTGTTCTATGGCCTCTGTACATTTTTACCATATTAATAATTGCTTTATGGGGGCCCTTGAGGCCGTATGAAGACTGTTGCCTATTAAAATCCAGTCCTGGATATTCAGAGTTCCAGCCTGTGAATACCAGGGGCAGCGGCAAGCTATTTCACTTATCAATTCTTCCAAGTCCCCTATTTTAATTTTTGCTATTTTTCCTCTGGTGATGAAATAATGATTCTTGATTATTTTCTGCAGCTCTCTAGCATGAAGCCTTTGCTGTACAGTCAAATCACTTGCCATGCTCACAAATGTGGGGAACAAACTTGCTGACAAATACTTAAAAAATACTAAAAAGTACTTTAAAAATACTTACGATTGCGAAGGCAAGTCTGCTGTACGGTGCGCACCTAAGCTATGTCCAGCCGGATGAGCAGGGAGTATCACGGCGCGGGTCACCAGATATTGAATTTGGAGGAAAAGAAGGCACATCAGGCAGGTTTCATGGCAAGCAGGAAAAAGACTGAGCAGTCCCAAGGGTCCTCTTTTTATTGCACATTCATACAAAGGCAGATGATGTGTCATCACACGATTGGCTCCTTTCCACATAGCAACAGACGTGTCTCTACACTATTGGCTTGGCTCAGGGGGTGTGTACGGATCATTTCATTGGCTGCTGAATTCTATACTTCCTGTCTTTGTCCTGCCCCTGACTAGGGGCAACTAGCTTTTCTTTCAGGCGATCAGGGTTAATTATAAGCCAGAGAAATACATTACAGTCAGGTATCCTCTCCTAAGCAGAGAGGCTTAAGCACAAGTGATGCTTTGTTCAATGCAAAGGTCAGGGAGAAGGGAAGTTAGTGTTAAACCCTGAAATGGTTTGCTGGCAAAGCTCATAATTCCCACACCAACGATTCAGTACAGAGAAGTGGGGGAGAGACAGAGGACAAGGAAGACCGAGGGGAGCGTCCAGAGTTCCCATCCCCGTTTGATAACCTGTCTGGATTTCTTGAGACAACCCAGGAGGAACAAATTGAAAAGAGAGGTGATTTGCTGGTGAAGATTTTGTTACCTGCTGAAAGGGATATGGTTTTAAAGAGTTTTTCTACAATAGGAACAAGCCTTACCTTGGAGGGAAAATATGGATATATCTGGACATTATTAGATCAATGCAATTGTGTAGGAAAAACTTTCTGTCTCTGTGCACTAGAGCTCGCCAGTTAGGTGCGAAAATAATGATAAAGTTTCCTTGTAAATGTATACTTAATATAGAAAATAATAGATATGTATTCATGGAGCCAGAGCAACTTGAACATTTCCTGAATTCAAGGAGTGAATTAGGGGCTGTTCCACCTAACAATACCGGTATTAATTGATTAAAACTAATAAAAAGAAAATTTAAAAAAATAAAATAATCATTCTAACACACACAGTTTCCATTGTCATCTGTGCAAACAAACATTAAAAGTGGATAGATTATGGGTTTCTAGCAGGGACTGTTGGCTCTGAAGCTCCCCCGGAGCCCATGTCTATCTCTCGCCAGCACAGACCGTCCAGCACTGCCCTGGGAAAGGAAGCCCCCAGGACAGATTTTGGCTTCCCCACTTGCGATATTTACCGCTCACCCTCTCTCTTTCTCACTCACATTGCATCGCTCATTTATTTATTTAACCGATTTAGAGAAGTGGGAATCCTAGCACTCTCCGCGGCGGGGGAATAATGTAAGGGCTGGGGATATTGTTCTGTACTTTGTATTGGCTGTTGATTGGTGCTGATTGAATTACGATGGATACAGGCGTTGTGCACTTGCTGTTTTCCTGATTAAAAAAAATAAAAAATTATTGTAATAAAAATCACATCGAAGTGTATAAAACAGAGGCTGAATGTGAACTGTGAGACCTGTGGTTTATAAGTGGTGCCCTCTGAGCTCTGAGCCACCGGTGGATCTTGGGAGGCTGTGGTGCTCTTGGTAAAGATATCTCTTCGGAGGTGGTTGGGGGCGGTGTTTCTACTCCTTGAAATGTCAAATATAAGTTCCGAAAAGGACTCGGTGTGAAAGCCTCGCTGACCCAAGGGTTGGGAGCGGGGTTAGTATCATTGAGGTTGTGGGTTCGAAGCCCCACCAACTCCGTAACATTGAGGTTGTGGGTTCGAAGCCCCACCAGCTCAGTAACGTGGAGGTTGTGGGTTCGAAGCCCCACCAGCTCCGAAACACCGTGGGTTGTAGCATCCTCTCCGCGACAGAGGATGTTACTGAGCCTCTGTCGCGGAGAGGATGCTGCACCAGCTCAGTAACCTTGAAGCCCCACCAGCTCCGTAACACCATGGGTTGTAGCATCCTCTCCAGTCAAAAAGAGGTAGTTTTGGTGAAATTTGGGCCATTTTTCCTAGTAAAAAGTAGTAAAACCCCCAGTCTGCTGGTGGCTCTTTCTTGTTATTAATTAAGGCTCTTTCTCATTAGAGGTATTCACCGGAATATGCTTGGAACACAGGTCTAACTGACCCCCCCCCTCCGCCCCATCCACCCGCACCCACTTCCCTACACTGGCCCCCACCTAGCTTCTGGCTAAGCTAGACTCGAACCCGCGCCCTCGTATATTCGAGTAAATCCCTGTAACGGAGCCATCGGACAGAGCTGCTGAGCCACCAGTCAGCTGGGTACAGACTCTCCCGGGGATTAACCCCTTATCTTTTAGGAGGTGGGTGGGGGGAGGCGTTTTTAGTCCCTGAAAAGGTCAAATATAAGTTCCGAAAAGTACTTGGTGTGAAAGCCTCGCTGACCCGAAGGTTGGGAGCCGGGTTAGTAACAGTGAGACTGTGGGTTCGAAACCCCACCAGCTCAGTAAGACCATGGATTGTAACATCCTCTCCGCGACAGAGGATGTTACTGATCACAAGGACCAGAAAGGGGTAGTTTTGGTGAAATTTGGGCCATTTTTCCTAGTAGAAAGTAGTAAAATCCCCTGCTGCTGGTGGCTCTTTCTTGTTATTATTTAATTAAGGCTCTTTCTCCTTAGAGGTATTCACCGGAATATGCTTGGAACACAGGTCTAACTGCCCCCCCCCCCCCCCTCCGCCCCATCCACCCGCACCACTCACCTACACTGGCCCCCACCTAGCTTCTGGCTAAGCTAGACTCGAACCCGGCTTTTTACCCCTTATTCTTCTCCTAGCACAGGACTCCAGCCCTTCACAGCAGGCTCTGCACTCTCCAGGCAGCCGGGGACAGAGGCTCCGGGATTTTACCCCTCTTTCCACGACTCCCTTGTATTACACCCTCCGGTGATTAACAGCTCCTCGCCCGCAATCACAAGAATGAAATGTTCTCTCTTAAAATAAAAGAATCTTTCTAACGCACACAGTGCGCGGTGAAACCTCCTCCCCTATGCAAACAAACATTAGATTACGGGTTTCCAGCAGGGGCTGTTACACACGGGCTCCGGGGGAGCTTCTGAGCCATCTCTTGCCAGCACAGACCGTCCAGCAGTGCCCCGGGAAAGGAAGCCCCCAGGACAGATTTTGGCTTCCCCGTGTGCGATATTTACCGCTCACCCTCTCTCACACACACATCGCATCCCTCATTCATTCATTTATTTATTTATTTATTTATTTAACCAACCGATTTCTGGTTCCATACAAACCCCTCACTCGCAATCAGACCGTGAACACGGAGCAGTGAGAGCAGGCTGGCGGGAAGAGCCGCTTAAACCCCGGAGACGTTTGCAGGACTTGCAAGCTTAAAGCCTGGGGAGGGTGAGGCCATAAAGCGCAGCTCATACCTGGGCCAGAACCCGCGCTTCCCCCCAGCCTAAGCCCCCATTGCTCCTTCCGTGCTGAGCGACTTTTCCCGGCAGGGTGACCGCTGCCCGCTCTCGGAGCGCACGGCCGAGCTCTCGGTCACCTACCGGAATCTACAGCTCCGCCATGGTTGTGAGGTCGAGACAGGCAGGGTGGGAGCCTAATCACAGGAGAGAGCTCTGCTGCAGCCCCGCCCCTTCCTGCTGATGCGATTGGACGGAAGGGGGAGGAGGCGGGGCACAGCACAGCCCGGTCCCGGCCGTTCTTTCGCGGCGAGCAGGAGATTCAGAGAAGCCCAGAGAGCAATCCAGGCCCACGGTTGAAGGTGCGGAGAGGGAGGGAGGGACCGGGTCCCAGGATCTCACCCTCTGTCCGGCCGCGAGCTGCAAAGAGCCCTACAGAGAGAGCGATCGCGGCCCGGGGGAGAAGGTAGGGAGAGGCGCGGGGGGACGTGTGCGATGCTGCTGTGTGGGGATCGCTCCCTTATGCAGAGCCATTCAGCAGTTCGTAAAGACTCTGAGGAGCTCTGCTTTCCTATGGGAATCTAACTTTTTGCTTTTTAATGCGGCGATCGAGGAGGCTCCTGCACAGGTCAAGCAGTTCATGTCTCAGGTTCTGAAGGCTGCGAGATGTCCGGTTCCGGCCGAATGGAAGAAGATCGCCGGTCCAGCAATGTCACAGGCCTGCAGCCGTCCGGATGAGATGCACAGGGGATGGAGCAGGTCAGGGCAATACGGAGAAACGGGCTGGATCCTTTACAGATATAGGGAAGCCCTAGGAGACGTGGAAATCCGAGCATTGTCCGGGGCGGGATAATAATGTAAGGGCTGGGGATATTGTTCTGTACTTTGTATTGGCTGTTGATTGGTGCTGATTGAATTACGATGGATACAGGCGTTGTGCACTTGCTGTTTTCCTGATTAAAAAAAATAAAAAATTATTGTAATAAAAATCGCATCGAAGTGTATAAAAGAGAGGCTGAATGTGAACTGAGACCTGTGGTTTATAAGTGGTGCCCTCTGCGCTCTGAGCCACCGGTGGATCTTGGGAGGCTGTGGTGCTCTTGGTAAAGATATCTTTTCGGAGGTGGTTGGGGGGACGGTGTTTCTACTCCTTGAAATGTCAAATATAAGTTCCGAAAAGTACTTGGTGTGAAAGCCTCGCTGACCCAAGGGTTGGGTGCCGGGTTAGTATCATTGAGGTTGTGGGTTCGAAGCCCCACCAGCTCCTTAACACCGTGGGTTGCAGCATCCTCTCCGCGACAGAGGATGTTACTGATCACAAGGACTAGAAACGGGTAGTTTTGGTGAAATTTGGGCCATTTTTCCTAGTAAAAAGTAGTAAAACCCCCAGTCTGCTGGTGGCTCTTTCTTGTTATTAATTAAGGCTCTTTCTCATTAGAGCTGCTGGGCCACCAGTCAGCTGGGTACAAACAATCCCGGGTTTTTACCCCTTATTCTTCTCCTAGCACAGGACGCCAGCCTAAGGACCAGCCCTTCACAGCAGGCTCTGCACTCTCCAGGCAGCCGGGGACAGAGGCTCCGGGCTTTTACCCCTCTTTCCACGACAATCTTGTATTACACCCTCCGGTGATTAACAGCTCCTCGCCCGCAATCACAAGAATGAAATGTTCTCTCTTAAAATAAAAGAATCTTTCTAACGCACACAGTGCGCGGTGAAACAAACATTAGATTACGGGTTTCTAGCAGGGGCTGTTAGACACGGGCTCCGGGGGAGCTTCTGAGCCATCTCTTGCCAGCACAGACCGTCCAGCAGTGCCCCGGGAAAGGAAGCCCCCAGGACAGATTTTGGCTTCCCCGTGTGCGATATTTACCGCTCACCCTCTCTCACACACACATCGCATCCCTCGGTCATTCATTAATTTATTTATTTAACCGATTTCTGGTTCCATGCGAACCCCTCAGTCACAATCAGACCGTGAACTCGGAGCAGTGAGAGCAGAAGAGCCGCTTAAACCCCGGAGACGTTTGCAGGACTTGCAAGCTTAAAGCCTGGGGAGGGTGAGGCCGTAAAGCGCAGCTCATGCCTGGGACAGAACCCGCGCTTCCTACCCAGCCTTAGCCCCCATTGCTCCTTCGGTGCTGAGCGGCTTTTCCCGGCAGGGTGGCCGCTGCTCGCTTTCGGAGCGCACGGCCGAGCTCTCGGTCACCGACCGGAAGCTACAGCTCCACCATGGTTGTGAGGGCGAGACAGGCAGGGTGGGAGCCTAATCACAAGAGAGAGCTCTGCTGCAGCCCCGCCCCTTCCTGCTGCTGCGAATGGACGGCAGGGGGAGGAGGCGGGGCACAGCACAGCCCGGTCCCGGCCGTTCTTTCGCAGCGAGCAGGAGATTCAGAGAAGCCCAGAGAGCAATCCAGGCCCACGGTTGAAGGTGCGGAGAGGGAGGGAGGGACCGGGTCCCAGGATCTCACCCTCTGTCCGGCCGCGAGCTGCAAAGAGCCCTACAGAGAGAGCGATCGCGGCCTAGGGGAGAAGGTAGGGAGAGGCACCGGGGGGACGTGTGCGATGCTGTTGTGTGGGGATCGCTCCCTTATGCAGAGCCCTTCAGCAACTCATAAAGACTCTGAGGAGCTCTGCTTTCCTATGGGAATCTAACTTTTTGCTTTTTAATGCGGCGATCGAGGAGGCTCCTGCACAGGTCAAGCAGTTCATGTCTCAGGTTCTGAAGGCTGCGAGATGTCCGGTTCCGGCCGAATGGAAGAAGATCGCCGGTCCAGCAATGTCACAGGCCTGCAGCCGTCCGGATGAGATGCACAGGGGATGGAGCAGGTCAGGGCAATACGGAGAAACGGGCTGGATCCTTTACAGATATAGGGAAGCCCTAGGAGACGTGGAAATTCGAGCATTGTCCGGGGCGGGATAATAATGTAAGGGCTGGGGATATTGTTCTGTACTTTGTATTGGCTGCTGATTGAATTACGATGGATACAGGCGTTGTGCACTTGCTGTTTTCCTGATTAAAAAAAATAAAAAATTATTGTAATAAAAATCGCATCGAAGTGTATAAAAGAGAGGCTGAATGTGAACTGAAACCTGTGGTTTATAAGTGGTGCTCTCTGAGCTCTGAGCCACCGGTCGATCTTGGGAGGCTGTGGTGCTCTTGGTAAAGATATCTTTTCGGAGGTGGTTGGGGGGACCGTGTTTCTACTCCTTGAAATGTCAAATATAAGTTCCGAAAAGCACTTGATGTGAAAGCCTCGCTGACCCAAGGGTTGGGTGCCGGGTTAGTATCATTGAGGTTGTGGGTTCGAAGCCCCACCAGCTCCTTAACACCGTGGGTTGCAGCATTCTCTCCGCGACAGAGGATGTTACTGATCACAAGGACTAGAAACGGGTAGTTTTGGTGAAATTTGGGCCATTTTTCCTAGTAAAAAGTAGTAAAACCCCCAGTCTGCTGGTGGCTCTTTCTTGTTATTAATTAAGGCTCTTTCTCATTAGAGCTGCTGGGCCACCAGTCAGCTGGGTACAAACAATCCCGGGTTTTTACCCCTTATTCTTCTCCTAGCACAGGACGCCAGCCTAAGGACCAGCCCTTCACAGCAGGCTCTGCACTCTCCAGGCAGCCGGGGACAGAGGCTCCGGGGTTTTACCCCTCTTTCCACCACTCTCTTGTATTACACTATGTAGTGATTAAAAGCTCCTCGCCCGCAATCACAAGAATGAAGTGTTCTCTTTTAAAATAAAAGAATCTTTCTAACGCACACAGTGCGCGGTGAAACCTCCTCCCCTATGCAAACAAACATTAGATTACGGGTTTCTAGCAGGGGCTGTTAGACAAGGGCTCCGTGGGAGCTTCTGAGCCATCTCATGCTAGCACAGACCGTCCAGCACTGCCGAGTAGAGCAGGGGATTATAAGGGGGGGGGGGGAGGGATGGAGACTGGGATCGGGGCATGAAGGTGGAACAGACCTGGGCAGAGAGTGAGGAGGGGGTCACTGCAGTACATTCTGTGTTTTGGTTTAAACCCCGCTAACTTCCAAGCTGCTAAGAGACCTAAGCGAGGAAAGTGCATCCTACAGAGCAGCTTCCCAGCCCCCGGCAGCTCCTGACTGGAGTGAGAGTGAGATCCTAGGACCCGGTCTCTTCCTCCACGTCCCCTCTCTCCGCGCCTCCCCCTACCTTCTCACCTGGGCCGCGATCTCTCTCTCTGTAGGGCTCTTTGCAGTTCGCGGCCGGACAGAGAGTGAGATCCTGAGACCCTGTCCCTCCCTCCACGTCCCCTGTGTCCGCGCCTCTCCCCACTTTCTCCTCTGGGCCTGGATCCGCCTCGGGTTCGCTGGGAAGGAACGGCCGGGACCGGGCTGTGCTGTGCCCCGCCTCCTCCCCCTGCCGTCCATTCGCAGCAGCAGGAAGGGGCGGGGCTGCAGCAGAGCTCTCTCTTGTGATTAGCCTCCCACCCTGCCTGTCTCGCCCTCACAACCATGGCGGAGCTGTAGCTTCCGGTCGGTGACCGAGAGCTCGGCCGTGCGCTCCGACAGCGGGCAGCGTCCGCCCTGCCGGGAAAAGCCGCTTAGCACCGAAGGAGCAATGGGGGCTAAGGCTGCGGGGAAGCGCGGGTTCTGGCCCAGGCAAGAGCTGCGCTTTACGGCCTCCCCCTCCCCAGGCTTTAAGCTTGCAAACCGTGCAAAGGTCCCCGGGTTTAAGCGGCTCTTCTGCTCTCACTGCTCCATGTTCACGGTGTTATTGCGACTGAGGGGTTTGCATGGAACCAGAAATCGGGTAAATAAATAAATTAATGAATGACCGAGGGATGCGATGTGTGTGAGAGAGGATGAGCGGTAAATATCGCACACGGGAAAGCCAAAATCTGTCCTGGGGGCTTCCTTTCCCAGGGCACTGCTGGACGGTCTGTGCTGGCAAGAGATGGCTCAGAGGCATCCCCGGAGCCCGTGTCTAACAGCCCCTGCTAGAAACCCATAATCTATCCACTTTCAATGTTTGTTTGCATAGGGGAGCAGGTTTCAACGTGCACTGTGTGCGTTAGAAAGATTCTTTTATTTTAAAAGAGAACACTTCATTCTTGTGATTGCGGGCGAGGAGCTTTTAATCACTACATAGTGTAATACAAGAGAGTGGTGGAAAGAGGGGTAAAACCCCGGAGCCTCTGTCCCCGGCTGCCTGGAGAGTGCAGAGCCTGCTGTGAAGGGCTGGTCCTTAGGCTGGCGTCCTGTGCTAGGAGAAGAATAAGGGGTAAAAACCCGGGATTGTTTGTACCCAGCTGACTGGTGGCCCAGCAGCTCTAATGAGAAAGAGCCTTAATTAATAACAAGAAAGAGCCACCAGCAGACTGGGGGTTTTACTACTTTTTACTAGGAAAAATGGCCCAAATTTCACCAAAACTACCCGTTTCTAGTCCTTGTGATCAGTAACATCCTCTGTCGCGGAGAGAATGCTGCAACCCACGGTGTTAAGGAGCTGGTGGGGCTTCGAACCCACAACCTCAATGATACTAACCCGGCACCCAACCCTTGGGTCAGCGAGGCTTTCACATCAAGTGCTTTTCGGAACTTATATTTGACATTTCAAGGAGTAGAAACACGGTCCCCCCAACCACCTCCGAAAAGATATCTTTACCAAGAGCACCACAGCCTCCCAAGATCGACCGGTGGCTCAGAGCTCAGAGAGCACCACTTATAAACCACAGGTTTCAGTTCACATTCAGCCTCTCTTTTATACACTTCGATGCGATTTTTATTACAATAATTTTTTATTTTTTTTAATCAGGAAAACAGCAAGTGCACAACGCCTGTATCCATCGTAATTCAATCAGCAGCCAATACAAAGTACAGAACAATATCCCCAGCCCTTACATTATTATCCCGCCCCGGACAATGCTCGAATTTCCACGTCTCCTAGGGCTTCCCTATATCTGTAAAGGATCCAGCCCGTTTTCTCCGTATTGCCCTGACCTGCTCCATCCCCTGTGCATCTCATCCGGACGGCTGCAGGCCTGTGACATTGCTGGACCGGCGATCTTCTTCCATTCGGCCGGAACCGGACATCTCGCAGCCTTCAGAACCTGAGACATGAACTGCTTGACCTGTGCAGGAGCCTCCTCGATCGCCGCATTAAAAAGCAAAAAGTTAGATTCCCATAGGAAAGCAGAGCTCCTCAGAGTCTTTATGAGTTGCTGAAGGGCTCTGCATAAGGGAGCGATCCCCACACAACAGCATCGCACACGTCCCCCCGGTGCCTCTCCCTACCTTCTCCCCTAGGCCGCGATCGCTCTCTCTGTAGGGCTCTTTGCAGCTCGCGGCCGGACAGAGGGTGAGATCCTGGGACCCGGTCCCTCCCTCCCTCTCCGCACCTTCAACCGTGGGCCTGGATTGCTCTCTGGGCTTCTCTGAATCTCCTGCTCGCTGCGAAAGAACGGCCGGGACCGGGCTGTGCTGTGCCCCGCCTCCTCCCCCTGCCGTCCATTCGCAGCAGCAGGAAGGGGCGGGGCTGCAGCAGAGCTCTCTCTTGTGATTAGGCTCCCACCCTGCCTGTCTCGCCCTCACAACCATGGTGGAGCTGTAGCTTCCGGTCGGTGACCGAGAGCTCGGCCGTGCGCTCCGAAAGCGAGCAGCGGCCACCCTGCCGGGAAAAGCCGCTCAGCACCGAAGGAGCAATGGGGGCTAAGGCTGGGTAGGAAGCGCGGGTTCTGTCCCAGGCATGAGCTGCGCTTTACGGCCTCACCCTCCCCAGGCTTTAAGCTTGCAAGTCCTGCAAACGTCTCCGGGGTTTAAGCGGCTCTTCTGCTCTCACTGCTCCGAGTTCACGGTCTGATTGTGACTGAGGGGTTCGCATGGAACCAGAAATCGGTTTAAATAAATAAATTAATGAATGACCGAGGGATGCGATGTGTGTGTGAGAGAGGGTGAGCGGTAAATATCGCACACGGGGAAGCCAAAATCTGTCCTGGGGGCTTCCTTTCCCGGGGCACTGCTGGACGGTCTGTGCTGGCAAGAGATGGCTCAGAAGCTCCCCCGGAGCCCGTGTCTAACAGCCCCTGCTAGAAACCCGTAATCTAATGTTTGTTTCATCACCGCGCACTGTGTGCGTTAGAAAGATTCTTTTATTTTAAGAGAGAACATTTCATTCTTGTGATTGCGGGCGAGGAGCTGTTAATCACCGGAGGGTGTAATACAAGATTGTCGTGGAAAGAGGGGTAAAAGCCCGGAGCCTCTGTCCCCGGCTGCCTGGAGAGTGCAGAGCCTGCTGTGAAGGGCTGGTCCTTAGGCTGGCGTCCTGTGCTAGGAGAAGAATAAGGGGTAAAAACCCGGGATTGTTTGTACCCAGCTGACTGGTGGCCCAGCAGCTCTAATGAGAAAGAGCCTTAATTAATAACAAGAAAGAGCCACCAGCAGACTGGGGGTTTTACTACTTTTTACTAGGAAAAATGGCCCAAATTTCACCAAAACTACCCGTTTCTAGTCCTTGTGATCAGTAACATCCTCTGTCGCGGAGAGAATGCTGCAACCCACGGTGTTAAGGAGCTGGTGGGGCTTCGAACCCACAACCTCAATGATACTAACCCGGCACCCAACCCTTGGGTCAGCGAGGCTTTCACATCAAGTGCTTTTCGGAACTTATATTTGACATTTCAAGGAGTAGAAACACGGTCCCCCCAACCACCTCCGAAAAGATATCTTTACCAAGAGCACCACAGCCTCCCAAGATCCACCGGTGGCTCAGAGCGCAGAGGGCACCACTTATAAACCACAGGTCTCAGTTCACATTCAGCCTCTCTTTTATACACTTCGATGCGATTTTTATTACAATAATTTTTTATTTTTTTAATCAGGAAAACAGCAAGTGCACAACGCCTGTATCCATCGTAATTCAATCAGCACCAATCAACAGCCAATACAAAGTACAGAACAATATCCCCAGCCCTTACATTATTATCCCGCCCCGGACAATGCTCGGATTTCCACGTCTCCTAGGGCTTCCCTATATCTGTAAAGGATCCAGCCCGTTTCTCCGTATTGCCCTGACCTGCTCCATCCCCTGTGCATCTCATCCGGACGGCTGCAGGCCTGTGACATTGCTGGACCGGCGATCTTCTTCCATTCGGCCGGAACCGGACATCTCGCAGCCTTCAGAACCTGAGACATGAACTGCTTGACCTGTGCAGGAGCCTCCTCGATCGCCGCATTAAAAAGCAAAAAGTTAGATTCCCATAGGAAAGCAGAGCTCCTCAGAGTCTTTACGAACTGCTGAATGGCTCTGCATAAGGGAGCGATCCCCACACAGCAGCATCGCACACGTCCCCCCGCGCCTCTCCCTACCTTCTCCCCCGGGCCGCGATCGCTCTCTCTGTAGGGCTCTTTGCAGCTCGCGGCCGGACAGAGGGTGAGATCCTGGGACCCGGTCCCTCCCTCCCTCTCCGCACCTTCAACCCTGGGCCTGGATTGCTCTCTGGGCTTCTCTGAATCTCCTGCTCGCCGCGAAAGAACGGCCGGGACCGGGCTGTGCTGTGCCCCGCCTCCTCCCCCTTCCGTCCAATCGCATCAGCAGGAAGGGGCGGGGCTGCAGCAGAGCTCTCTCCTGTGATTAGGCTCCCACCCTGCCTGTCTCGACCTCACAACCATGGCGGAGCTGTAGATTCCGGTAGGTGACCGAGAGCTCGGCCGTGCGCTCCGAGAGCGGGCAGCGGTCACCCTGCCGGGAAAAGTCGCTCAGCACGGAAGGAGCAATGGGGGCTTAGGCTGGGGGGAAGCGCGGGTTCTGGCCCAGGTATGAGCTGCGCTTTATGGCCCTCACCCTCCCCAGGCTTTAAGCTTGCAAGTCCTGCAAACGTCTCCGGGTTTAAGCGGCTCTTCCCGCCAGCCTGCTCTCACTGCTCCGTGTTCACGGTCTGATTGCGAGTGAGGGGTTTGTATGGAACCAGAAATCGGTTGGTTAAATAAATAAATAAATAAATAAATGAATGAATGAGGGATGCGATGTGTGTGTGAGAGAGGGTGAGCGGTAAATATCGCACACGGGGAAGCCAAAATCTGTCCTGGGGGCTTCCTTTCCCGGGGCACTGCTGGACGGTCTGTGCTGGCAAGAGATGGCTCAGAAGCTCCCCCGGAGCCCGTGTGTAACAGCCCCTGCTGGAAACCCGTAATCTAATGTTTGTTTGCATAGGGGAGGAGGTTTCACCGCGCACTGTGTGCGTTAGAAAGATTCTTTTATTTTAAGAGAGAACATTTCATTCTTGTGATTGCGGGCGAGGAGCTGTTAATCACCGGAGGGTGTAATACAAGGGAGTCGTGGAAAGAGGGGTAAAATCCCGGAGCCTCTGTCCCCGGCTGCCTGGAGAGTGCAGAGCCTGCTGTGAAGGGCTGGAGTCCTGTGCTAGGAGAAGAATAAGGGGTAAAAAGCCGGGAGTGAGTCTAGCTTAGCCAGAAGCTAGGTGGGGGCCAGTGTAGGTGAGTGGTGCGGGTGGATGGGGCGGAGGGGGGGGGGGGGGGGGGGGGGGTCAGTTAGACCTGTGTTCCAAGCATATTCCGGTGAATACCTCTAAGGAGAAAGAGCCTTAATTAAATAATAACAAGAAAGAGCCACCAGCAGCAGGGGATTTTACTACTTTCTACTAGGAAAATGGCCCAAATTTCACCAAAACTACCCCTTTCTGGTCCTTGTGATCAGTAACATCCTCTGTCGCGGAGAGGATGTTACAATCCATGGTCTTACTGAGCTGGTGGGGTTTCGAACCCACAGTCTCACTGTTACTAACCCGGCTCCCAACCTTCGGGTCAGCGAGGCTTTCACACCAAGTACTTTTCGGAACTTATATTTGACCTTTTCAGGGACTAAAAACGCCTCCCCCCACCCACCTCCTAAAAAGATAAGGGGTTAATCCCCGGGAGAGTCTGTACCCAGCTGACTGGTGGCTCAGCAGCTCTGTCCGATGGCTCCGTTACAGGGATTTACTCGAATATACGAGGGCGCGGGTTCGAGTCTAGCTTAGCCAGAAGCTAGGTGGGGGCCAGTGTAGGGAAGTGGGTGCGGGTGGATGGGGCGGGGGGGGGGGGGTCAGTTAGACCTGTGTTCCAAGCATATTCCGGTGAATACCTCTAATGAGAAAGAGCCTTAATTAATAACAAGAAAGAGCCACCAGCAGACTGGGGGTTTTACTACTTTTTACTAGGAAAATGGCCCAAATTTCACCAAAACTACCTCTTTTTGACTGGAGAGGATGCTACAACCCATGGTGTTACGGAGCTGGTGGGGCTTCAAGGTTACTGAGCTGGTGCAGCATCCTCTCCGCGACAGAGGCTCAGTACATCCTCTGTCGCGGAGAGGATGCTACAACCCACGGTGTTTCGGAGCTGGTGGGGCTTCGAACCCACAACCTCCACGTTACTGAGCTGGTGGGGCTTCGAACCCACAACCTCAATGTTACGGAGTTGGTGGGGCTTCGAACCCACAACCTCAATGATACTAACCCGGCTCCCAACCCTTGGGTCAGCGAGGCTTTCACACCGAGTCCTTTTCGGAACTTATATTTGACATTTCAAGGAGTAGAAACACCGCCCCCAACCACCTCCGAAGAGATATCTTTACCAAGAGCACCACAGCCTCCCAAGATCCACCGGTGGCTCAGAGCTCAGAGGGCACCACTTATAAACCACAGGTCTCACAGTTCACATTCAGCCTCTGTTTTATACACTTCGATGTGATTTTTATTACAATAATTTTTTATTTTTTTAATCAGGAAAACAGCAAGTGCACAACGCCTGTATCCATCGTAATTCAATCAGCACCAATCAACAGCCAATACAAAGTACAGAACAATATCCCCAGCCCTTACATTATTCCCCCGCCGCGGAGAGTGCTAGGATTCCCACTTCTCTAAATCGGTTAAATAAATAAATGAGCGATGCAATGTGAGTGAGAAAGAGAGAGGGTGAGCGGTAAATATCGCAAGTGGGGAAGCCAAAATCTGTCCTGGGGGCTTCCTTTCCCAGGGCAGTGCTGGACGGTCTGTGCTGGCGAGAGATAGACATGGGCTCCGGGGGAGCTTCTGAGCCAACAGTCCCTGCTAGAAACCCATAATCTATCCACTTTTAATGTTTGTTTGCACAGATGACAATGGAAACTGTGTGTGTTAGAATGATTATTTTATTTTTTTAAATTTTCTTTTTATTAGTTTTAATCAATTAATACCGGTATTGTTAGGTGGAACAGCCCCTCATTCACTCCTTGAATTCAGGAAATGTTCAAGTTGCTCTGGCTCCATGAATACATATCTATTATTTTCTATATTAAGTATACATTTACAAGGAAACTTTATCATTCTTTTCGCACCTAACTGGCGAGCTCTAGTGCACAGAGACAGAAAGTTTTTCCTACACAATTGCATTGATCTAATAATGTCCAGATATATCCATATTTTCCCTCCAAGGTAAGGCTTGTTCCTATTGTAGAAAAACTCTTTAAAACCATATCCCTTTCAGCAGGTAACAAAATCTTCCCCAGCAAATCACCTCTCTTTTCAATTTGTTCCTCCTGGGTTGTCTCAAGAAATCCAGACAGGTTATCAAACGGGGATGGGAACTCTGGCCGCTCCCCTCGGTCTTCCTTGTCCTCTGTCTCTCCCCCACTTCTCTGTACTGAATCGTTGGTGTGGGAATTATGAGCTTTGCCAGCAAACCATTTCAGGGTTTAACACTAACTTCCCTTCTCCCTGACCTTTGCATTGAACAAAGCATCACTTGTGCTTAAGCCTCTCTGCTTAGGAGAGGATACCTGACTGTAATGTATTTCTCTGGCTTATAATTAACCCTGATCGCCTGAAAGAAAAGCTAGTTGCCCCTAGTCAGGGGCAGGACAAAGACAGGAAGTATAGAATTCAGCAGCCAATGAAATGATCCGTACACACCCCCTGAGCCAAGCCAATAGTGTAGAGACACGTCTGTTGCTATGTGGAAAGGAGCCAATCGTGTGATGACACATCATCTGCCTTTGTATGAATGTGCAATAAAAAGAGGACCCTTGGGACTGCTCAGTCTTTTTCCTGCTGCCATGAAACCTGCCTGATGTGCCTTCTTTTCCTCCAAATTCAATATCTGGTGACCCGCGCCGTGATACTCCCTGCTCATCTGGCTGGACATAGCTTAGGTGCGCACCGTACAGCAGACTTGCCTTCGCAATCGTAAGTATTTTAAAGTACTTTTTAGTATTTTTTAAGTATTTGTCAGCAAGTTTGTTCCCCACATTCGTGAGCATGGCAAGTGATTTGACTGTACAGCAAAGGCTTCATGCTAGAGAGCTGCAGAAAATAATCAAGAATCATTATTTCATCACCAGAGGAAAAATAGCAAAAATTAAAATAGGGGACTTAGAAGAATTGATAAGTGAAATAGCTTGCCGCTGCCCCTGGTATTCACAGGCTGGAACTCTGAATATCCAGGACTGGATTTTAATAGGCAACAGTCTTCATATGGCCCCAAGGGCCCCCATAAAGCAATTATTAATATGGTAAAAATGTACAGAGGCCATAGAACACATAGGGAAAAAAAGTCTCAAGCCAGCATTTCCAAACCATGTGCTCTTAGAAGCAGACAGCATCAGTACACTCAATCAACATACCCTTCCCCCATCTTATGCACATACTCCCTCAGAGACAGCAAATTCTTTGTATCCTCAGCTCCCCATACCTACACCCATGGCACAACACATTCACACCTCCACGCCTTCTATAGAACATAAGAAAATGCCATACTGGGTCAGACCAAGGGTCCATCAAGCCCAGCATCCTGTTTCCAACAGTGGCCAATCCAGGCCATAAGAACCTGGCAAGTACCCAAAAACTAAGTCTATTCCATGTAACCATTGCTAATGGCAGTGGCTATTCTCTAAGTGAACTTAATAGCAGGTAATGGACTTCTCCTCCAAGAACTTATCCAATCCTTTTTTAAACATAGCTACACTAACTGCACGAACCACATTCTCTGGCAACAAATTCCAGAGCTTTATTGTGCGTTGAGTAAAAAAGAACTTTCTCCAATTAGTTTTAAATGTGCCCCATGCTAACTTCATGGAGTGTCCCCTAGTCTTTCTACTATCCGAAAGAGTAAATAACTGATTCACATCTACCCTGTTCTAGACCTCTCATGATTTTAAACACCTCTATCATATCCCCCCTCAGTCGTCTCTTCTCCAAGCTGAAAAGTCCTAACCTCTTTAGTCTTTCCTCATAGGGGAGTTGTTCCATTCCCCTTATCATTTTGGTAGCCCTTCTCTGTACCTTCTCCATCGCAATTATATCTTTTTTGAGATGCGGCGACCAGAATTGTACACAGTATTCAAGGTGCGGTCTCACCATGGAGCGATACAGAGGCATTATGACATTTTCCGTTTTATTCATCATTCCTTTTCTAATAATTCCCAACATTCTGTTTGCTTTTTTGACTGCCGCAGCACACTGAACCGACTATTTCAATGTGTTATCCACTATGACACCTAGATCTCTTTCTTGGGTTGTAGCACCTAATATGGAACCCAACATCGTGTAATTATAGCATGGGTTATTTTTCCCTATATGCATCACCTTGCACTTATCCACATTAAATTTCATCTGCCATTTGGATGCCCAATTTTCCAGTCTCACAAGGTCTTCCTGCAATTTATCACAATCTGCTTGTGATTTAACTACTCTGAACAATTTTGTGTCATCTGCAAATTTGATTACCTCACTCGTCGTATTTCTTTCCAGATCATTTATAAATATATTGAACAGTAAGGGTCCCAATACAGATCCCTGAGGCACTCCACTGTCCACTCCCTTCCACTGAGAAAATTGCCCATTTAATCCTACTCTCTGTTTCCTGTCTTTTAGCCAGTTTGCAATCCACGAAAGGACATCGCCACCTATCCCATGACTTTTTACTTTTCCTAGAAGCCTCTCATGAGGAACTTTGTCAAACGCCTTCTGAAAATCCAAGTATACTATATCTACCGGTTCACCTTTATCCACATGTTTGTTAACTCCTTCAAAAAAGTGAAGCAGATTTGTGAGGCAAGACTTGCCCTGGGTAAAGCCATGCTGACTTTGTTCCATTAAACCATGTCTTTCTATATGTTCTGTGATTTTGATGTTTAGAACACTTTCCACTATTTTTCCTGGCATTGAAGTCAGGCTAACCGGTCTGTAGTTTCCCGGATCACCCCTGGAGCCCTTTTTAAATATTGGGGTTACATTTGCTATCCTCCAGTCTTCAGGTACAATGGATGATTTTAATAAGTTACAAATTTTTACTAATAGGTCTGAAATTTCATTTTTTAGTTCCTTCAGAACTCTGGGGTGTATACCATCCGGTCCAGGTGATTTACTACTCTTCAGTTTGTCAATCAGGCCTACCACATCTTCTAGGTTCACCGTGATTTGATTCAGTCCATCTGAATCATTACCCATGAAAACCTTCTCCATTACAGGGTACCTCCCCAACATCCTCTTCAGTAAACACCGAAGCAAAGAAATCATTTAATCTTTCCGCGATGGCCTTATCTTCTCTAAGTGCCCCTTTAACCCCTCGATCATCTAACGGTCCAACTGACTCCCTCACAGGCTTTCTGCTTCGGATATATTTAAAAAAGTTTTTACTGTGAGTTTTTGCCTCTACAGCCAACTTCTTTTCAAATTCTCTCTTAGCCTGTCTTATCAATGTCTTACATTTAACTTGCCAATGTTTATGCTTTATCCTATTTTCTTCTGTTGGATCCTTCTTCCAATTTTTGAATGAAGATCTTTTGGCTAAAATAGCTTCTTTCACCTCCCCTTTTAACCATGCCGGTAATCGTTTTGCCTTCTTTCCACCTTTCTTAATGTGTGGAATACATCTGGACTGTGCTTCTAGAATGGTATTTTTTAACAATGACCACGCCTCTTGGACATTTTTTACTTTTGTAGCTGCTCCTTTCAGTTTTTTTTCTAACAATTTTTCTCATTTTATCAAAGTTTCCCTTTTGAAAGTTTAGCACGAGAGTCTTGGATTTGCACACTGTTCCTCTTCCAGTCATTAAATCAAATTTGATCATATATGATCACTATTGCCAAGCGGCCCCACCACCATTACCTCTCTCACCAAGTCCTGTGCTCCACTGAGAATTAGATCTAAAATTGCTCCCTCTCTCGTCGGTTCCTGAACCAATTGCTCCATAAAGCTATCATTTATTCCATCCAGGAACGTTATCTCTCTAGCGTGACCCGATGATACATTTACCCAGTCTATATTGGGGTAATTGAAGTCTCCCATTATTACTGCACTACCAATTTGGTTAGCTTCCCTAATTTCTCTTAGCATTTCACTGTCCATCTCACCATCTTGACCAGGTGGACGGTAGTATACCCCTATCACTGTAGTCTTCCCTGATACACAAGGGATTTCTACCCATAAAGATTCAATTTTGTATTTAGTCTCATGCAGGATGGTTATCCTGTTGGACTCTATGCCATCCCGGACATAAAGCGCCACACCTCCTCCCGACTGCTCCTCTCTGTCATTGCGATATAATTTGTACCCCGGTATAGCACTGTCCCATTGGTTATCCTCTTTCCACCATGTCTCTGAGATGCCAATTAAGTCTATGTCATCATTACTGCTATACATTCTAATTCTCCCATCTTACTACTTAGACTTCTGGCATTAGCATACAAACATTTCAAAGTTTGTTTTTTGTTTGTATTTTTATTCTGCTTTTAATTGATAGGGATAAGTTAGAATTTTTTAGCTCAGGTGAGTTTTTAGTTACAGGCACTTGGACTACTTTTCTAATTATTGGAACCTCACTGTCGGGATGCCCTAATTCTATTGCATCATTAGTATCCTTTAAAGATACATCTCTCCGAATCATGCGCTGCTGAGCGACTGTCGGCTTTCCCCTTTGTTCTAGTTTAAAAGCTGCTCTATCTCCTTTTTAAAGGTTAGCGCCAGCAGTCTGGTTCCACCCTGGTTAAGGTGGAGCCCATCCCTTCGGAAGAGACTCCCCCCTTCCCCAAAAGGTTCCCC
The DNA here is from genome assembly GCF_901001135.1 of Rhinatrema bivittatum. Taxonomy (NCBI): domain Eukaryota; kingdom Metazoa; phylum Chordata; class Amphibia; order Gymnophiona; family Rhinatrematidae; genus Rhinatrema; species Rhinatrema bivittatum. The sequence continues at coordinate 36,075,601 of NC_042633.1, forward strand.
AGTTCCTAACAAAACTGAATCCCTCTTCCTTGCACCATCGTCTCATTCACGCATTGAGACTCCGGAGCTCTGCCTGCCTCTGGTGACCTGCGCGTGGAACAAGGAGCATTTCAGAGAATGCTACCCTGGAGGTTCTGGATTTAATCTTTCTACCTAAGAGCCTAAATTTGGCTTCCAGAACCTCCCTCCCACATTTTCCTATGTCGTTGGTGCCCACGTGTACCACGACAGCCGGCTCCTCCCCAGCACTGTCTAAAATCCTATCTAGGTGACGCGTGAGGTCCGCCACCTTCGCACCAGGTAGGCATGATACCAGGCGATCCTCACGCCCACCCTGCCACCCAGCTATCTACATTCCTAATCGAATCACCAACTATGACGGCCGACCTAACCCTTCCCTCCTGGGCAGTAGGCCTTGGGGAGATATCCTCAGTGCGAAAGGACAATGCATCACCTAGAGAGCAGGTCCTTGCTACAGGATCCTTTCCTGCTACACCTGGTTGGTGCTCTCCCATTATGAGACCTTCTTCCTCCAAGGCAGCACCAGGGCTGCCAGTCTGAAGTTGGGACTGGACTACTATGTCCCTGAAGGTCTCATCTATATACCTCTGTCTCCCTCAGCTCCTCCAGGTCTGCCACTCTAGGCTCCAGAGATCGGACTCGTTCTCTGAGAGCCAGGAGCTCTTTGCATCACATGCACATGTACAACTTCTCACCGGTGGGTAAAAAATCATACATGTGACACTCTATGCAAAAGACTGGGAAGCCCCCCTCTTGCTGCTGGACTGCTGCCTTCATCTCAATTTTGATCAGTTCCTAGTTGAGTTTTAGGTTGCTATGGGAGTAGGAATGTGTCTAAGTTCCTTTAAATGTATTAGTGAATTCACTGTCTGGTAGTGGCCTACTGGGGTCTGATCGAATTCTCAAAGTTTTTGTTGATGGGTTTTTTTGTGCAAGTGGCACCTGCCTATAAATTAAGGGATGAGCTTGGGGTGGGAGGGAGGGTTGGGAATTACAAACAGTCTAACTTTAGTTAGTCAGCCTGAGTGACTCACAGCTCCCTTGATTAACAAATGTTGTTCCCTAATCACACTACCTCAACACCTTTCCAAGGTGAGTAACTGAGCTGAACTATTCAACTTTTTTACTTTGGCATATACTGCTCCTAGCTTATTTCTAGCTTCTGGCTACTTTTTTGTGGGTTTTTTGTTTTTCAATACAATGCACTCAGTTATTATTAAATAAAACACTTGAGCACAATTAAGCCACAACCTGGCCTGTGCACAGAATTTCCTCAAACAGCAAAAAGAAAACCTTACAGAAAACGAATTAGAAAGACTTCAAGCCTTTCCCATTACAGAAAAGACCAATGAACTAGGGGGGACAGAATATGAAATAGAGCATCTGGGGACACACACTCACAAGGCACCGTCCCCTACCATGGCTCCTGTGGCTTCCTCTGCGTCCACCTCAGAGAGAAGGCCCCTGGAGACTAGGGACGCTGAAATCAGAGAAGCTAGCCTCCCTCCACCTTGCCCGCAAGCCCTTCCCCCACCAACTCCCTGTACCCCCATTTGCCATTGCCTGAGACAGTCATTGATTCTGCATCACCAATTTGTCCAGGTAAATTACCATCTCAAACCGCTGCTCCCGGTAACAATTTATGTGCCGCGGTCAGCATGGGATTTCACCTAGAGCAAGTGAATGAAAATCTCACAAAGGAGGAATTATTGGAAGGGATTCAAGCCTCTCCCATTACAAAAAGGATTAAAGAAATAGGTGTGGCAGCAATAGAGTTGAGTGCCGCCCGGAGTGCCATGGACAGTGGCTATGCCCCCAGGTCTTCAAAGAAATTAGCGTATAAGACCTTGGGCCAGGCAGCTGCGTTACAAGCAAAGAAAATATCAATATGAAAGAAATGATTTAATGAGACAGTACAATGACCTGTTACAAACCAGACTACACCTGGTGCTGGAGCAGACAGGGCAGACTAAGGAGTGGTTTCTCTTGGTCTTTGATATTCAGTTACAGAAAATCTGCATACTTTGAGAGCATTTCCCCCACACAAAGTGATTGCAGAGCCTTATGTTATAACTGTACTGAAACTTGAGCAGTATTACAGTGAAACTTTCCCTTTTGCAAAGTTAATTTGGCTCACACTTAAAATGACTCCATTTCTCTGAGATTTAAGTTTATAGCAATTGCTTGAATTGCCAGTGCACAAAACTTGTAATTCTCCCTATAGGACAAAGAGAAAATCTGTTTGCAAGAGATCAGCAAGTCCTTGCCAGTCATTGTCTCTGTTAAACAAAGCTGTCTTTCAGTTCCTATTGACTGAAGGATTAATTCATTGAATGAAGTTCTCTGCTCTGTTTCTTTTCTTTTGAGAAACACTGCTCCTCCCCCTCTTATCCTGTCTTTCTGTTAACTCTTGGTAGCCACTCAGGTGTGGGGGGGGGGATAACTTTTGAAAAGAAAAAACTGGACTTAGTACTGCAGTTTCTCTCCCTAGTTTCTATACCTCTCAATTCCTGAATTATCTGCTGCAACTGTGCGTTGCAGCTTTCAAAGGGGGGCACGAGACAGATCAGATCTCCTGCTGATCCAAATCTTTTCCCTCAACCTTCAATGCATTACTACACTAGCCCTTCCTCTCACTCTGTCTTTAATCTTTTTAATACTTTCAAACTTCTTTAATACTGAACTGAGATTACTGAACAGCGTGTTTAATTTCCTATTCTAATAATTATAAGAAGAAATTGTATTCTGATATTCCACATTGAAAGTAAGCTCAGAGTATTATTGATTGCAACCTGGAACAATAATTGCAATCTATAAAGTAATGATGGTGTCTCCACTAGGAGGCGCTATGCTATTCTACAAGTTATATTATATTATTTTAATAATTCTGTTGTATACTAGTTTTTATTTTTCAGATCTGCGGTCCTCATGTCTTAAGGAAACTTCAGTTTTATTTTCTTTTTCACAAATTTTATACAGAATTCTGAACCTTAAAATTTTTACTGACAGAGGTTGCTACATCTAAAGCAATCCCTCCCAAGCCTTTTCTTGCAAATCTAAATTGAATAATAGAATTGATTTATCCAAGGTTAAAGTAAGAATTTCACTTTAATCATTACCTTAGTAAATGTTTTGCTGTATGCCAGTTTTTAATATTTTCCAGACTGACAGCCTTCCTGCCATGAGAGATGTGAAGATGAACACTTTGCAGTTTATTTTAACATTTTTCTAACACCTTTTGACTTTTGATTTTTGATCCTTGATCTAATTTTGTTTTTGATACCTTTTTGATAACACATAATATGAGTTAAAAATCTTATCTGTTTATCTTGATGCCAAGAAGACTATGAATGAACATTTGCAGGATGAATGAATATGTCAGTTTTGTGTAAATGAATATTTGCAGGATAAATGAATGTCAGTCTTGTGTAACATATGTTTAATGTAATGTCTAATATACTTGCCATTTGTGATTCAGCCTACTACAATTGACTTTTCCTTTACATGATTGATTTACATGTGTGCTATTTTACTGAATGAAAATTGATCACTGCATAAAAACTTTCTTGATAATGGGGTTACCCTCTGTTCTGAAAACTGATAATGGCTCTACTTACTGCAGCCATTCCTTTGCATGAATTTTGTCAATTGAACATTAAATACTTATTTGGCATCCCCTACAACACCACAGGGCAAGCCATTGTGGAGAGAGCCAACCATACCCTTAAGAGCTCTTGACAAGACAAAAACAAAAAGGAGGGAATGCCCCTGGACTTCCCCCTAAGAAGGACTGGCTGAACAAAGTATTGTTTACTTTAAATCATCTAAACATATCAAATTCAAATAAGACCACAGCCATGGGTAATCATTATGGGACTAGGGTTAGTCACTCACAGCCATCAGTTTTGTATAGAACAGTGATGGCCAACCTTTTGAGCTCAGTGTGTCAAAATTCATTAAAAAAAAACCGAGCATAACTCGGGTGGTGTGTCACTTCTAGAAAAATCCATAATTGTGATATTTGAAGCTCTAACAAGTTATAATTTTAATATGTACTGTATTTATTAATAAAGCAAAAACAAATAATTCTTTACCTTGCCTGCTTAGTGACTTTTTTGTTGCTGAATTTCATCAGCTAAATCTTCAATTAAAACACTCTCCCCCCTCCCACACAAACTCTTACTCCCCTGGATTTTCTCATACACTCATGCTCTCACTCACTGGCTCCCTCACATACACACAAACGCACACACCCAGGCAGACTCCCATTCATTTTCACATCACTCCCGCTCCATCCTCCAGGCAGGCACCAATTCATTCTCACACACAGACCCCCCAGGCAGGCACCTATGCATTCACACACATACACCCCCAGGCAGAGTCCCATTCATTCATATGCACACACTAAAGGTAGACCCCCCCCCCTCTCTTTTGCCAGCAACTTCAGAACCTCTCTCATTCCTCTGCTGCCACTGTCACTGCTGCCACATGACTATTGGGGATGTTACTATTCTTGCACATTCCCAAAGATTACATGTGCCAATCAGTAAAATATATATAATTTTTTTAACCTTTGCTGTCTGATCTTAGTTTTCTAATTGATTGGTCACAGGCTTTTTTTTTCCACCTTCCCTCTCTTTTTTTTTTTTTGCCAATTCCTTTTATATTGTGTTTTTTTCTGTTTCTTTTCTCTCCATCTTCTTCCCTCAAACACAGTCAGGTTCTCATTCTCACATGCATTTCTCTCTCTCACACATACACAGTCTCTCACTGGCACATGCGGTCTGACTTTCTCACACACAGGCTCTCTCTCACTCCCATATGCTGTCTTGCTCAAGCACATGCTGTCTCTGCAAACATTCACTCTCAAACACAATCTCTCAACTCGTCTCATACACGCACACACCCTCTACAGACTCTCAGCCTCTCTCACCTCTGGGCCACCTCTTCGCAGGTCGCCGCAGGATGGGCTCTGCAGCAGCCCTGCTACCGGGCTTCTTCCTCTTCTCAGGCTGCTGCGACTTGGGTGGGATTCGCGGCGGCCCGTAAGCTCAAGTGCTGCTCCTCTTCTGCGCGTGCTGATGCTTCTCTCCTTCCTGCCCACGCGGCTCCGGCAACGTTTACTTCCGGGCCGCACAGGGAGGAGGGGCATCAGCGCGTTTAAATGCGATCCCTATCTGCCTGTCGTTGTGCCGCATGAGCCTCTCTGCACCCGGGGGCATGGGGGGGGAGATACTAAACTAATTTTAAAGGGGTCGGCGCAGCCGCTAAAAAAAAAAAAAAAATAAAGGATCGGCACAGCAGGAAAAAAAAGACTCGGCACAGCCAAAAAAAAAAAAATCCCGATACTCCATGAAATGCTGCGCATGTCAGCAAACACATCTTGGCGTGTCACCTCTGACATGCATGTCATAGGTTAACCATCACTGGTATAGAATATTTAATGTCTGGTACGGTCCCGTTCCCATAACATAGGGACGAGGATATGTTTCTCTGCTTGCTTCCACAGGTATCAAGCTGTGGAGAGATGGAAAGGTGTCCAGGTCTACAGGACCCGATCACCAACTTCTCCCTGAGCCTCCACTGCCCTCAGAAGGACAGAGACCGGACTCCTTGCAAAAAGCAGCACCACATAACCTGGGGACAGATCAAGGCCCTATCTGACCAATCTGCACAACTCTTAGAACAGCAACGCCTTGAGAGAACTCCAGAGAACTTATTAGCCGCCTTTTCTTGCCTGAATGCCAACTCATTAACAATTGTGTTCTGCACCCCCCTCCTTTGCCTTATTTCTCCAGCTATGGCGATTTCAGAACAAGGACTCTGACAGGACAACATGTACATCCTCGATGCACAGAACTTTTCACACCTGTTGAATCGAACAGACTGTTGGATCTGCACACACATGCCAACCCATGCCTGCGGAGAACTACTGATGCATGCTGTACCATTTAACCTTACAGTATGGACTAATTATCCTTTACAGAGAGGTGTTTTCATTAACTCTCCAGTTAATAATACCATACTACACATCGGCAGCCATATTCAAGAGACTGCCGCTCTTTGTTGGGACTATGATACAGGGGATGGGAAGGGGATTCAGGTGGGAAATATCCATATTGTAACCGAACCTTTGTATTAATCACTGAACACTTACATAATTATACCACATATGTATGCAATTGGCAGATTTCAGGCTGTGCAGTGGGAGACCCAAGCAGGTGCAGAGAGTATAGAGGGGACGAAGGATTTACCCTTTGTAGTTACATAGCCCAAATGATAACACAATTTAAAGATACCAATGACATGTCCACTAATCTGTTAGGAAACATAGGGATGTTATGGGGGTGTAGAGCATATATGAACATTTCCCCAAGATGGAGAGGCAGATGCACTCTAGGCTACATCCTCCCCTCATACTATGCAGTCAGAAATTTACCCAAAGCAAGACTCCGTAACAAAACGGAGGCGATCAAGAATCCCATAGATATGTATACAGAAACCCAGATAGCTAGAAGCCTGTTTCCCCAATGGGGACAGCTATGAATTACAGAGACTTACACATCCTAGCTAACTGGACGACTGCCATATTTAATCAGACAGTCCATGCATTGAAACTACTCACAACAGAAGTCTCTCAGATTAGAGAAGTAGCATTACAGAACCGCTAAGTCTTAGACACCATTTTAGCTTCAAAGGGTGGTGTTTGTGCATTAATTGGATCTCATTGCTGTGTGTACATATCAGACTATAAAGCAAACCTCACACATCCCATAGAACAGATAGAAACCATGGTTGCTGATGCACCACTTTCAGGCAGAATACCAACTTCTCCATGGGATTGGCTATGGTCCTGGCTCCCTGATATTTCTGGTCTCAAAAGGGTGATTTCTATTATAATTACTGTAATTGTCTTAATTATTTGCCTGTGCTGCTGTATTCAGTGCATACCCAACCTCATATCCATACTGAAACCTTGCTCTCAGCCCGGATACAAAGATGTCTTGTAAGATGCCTAATAGGGAATCCTGAGCCCTGCAGCGGTTGGCACACCACGCTGCACCAGCTCTGGGTGATGTGGAGATTCAGGAGCTCAGCGGCGGCTGGCACACCACGCCGACTCAGCTTTTTCTCTCCATATCCCCCTTCCCCTATTTCCAGCCCATACCAAGACATAACAGATTTCCAGTAGGGGTCTAAAGCTTTATTGAGCTGCCTAAATAAAAACAGAAAGGGTGAGATGTGGGAATTATGAGCTTTGCCAGCAAGCCATTTCAGGGTTTAACACTAACTTCCCTTCTCCCTGACCTTTGCATTGAACAAAGCATCACTTGTGCTTAAGCCTCTCTGCCTAGGAGAGGATACCTGACTGTAATGTATTTCTCTAGCTTATAATTAACCCTGATTGCCTGAAAGAAAAGCTAGTTGCCCCTAGTCAGGGGCAGGACAAAGACAGGAGGTATAGGATTCAGCAGCCAATGAAATGATCCGTACACACCCCCTGAGCCAAGCCAATAGTGTAGAGACACGTCTGTTGCTATGTGGAAAGGAGCCAATCATGTGATGACACATCATCTGCCTTTGTATGAATGTACAATAAAAAGAGGACCCACGGGAGTGCCCGGCCCTTTTCCTGCCTGCCTTGAAACCTGCTTGATGTGTCTTCTTTGCCTCCATATTCAATAGTTGGCATGTTACCACTGGAGAAATTCAGGAGATCCTGAAAATACTTTTTAAGCTGTTCCTTGGGGGAAATTAATGTACATTTAGGAAAATATATTATTCTCACATTATTGTATCTGAGAGTATTTTCCAGACCTTTCAGTCTCTTATCTAACCTTGAGTCCCCCTGAATCTGGCCTGTTTGTATTTCCTTAATCTCGTTTATTTGCAAGTCCATTTCCTGGATTTTCGTTGAATTTGCAAGAACCACGTTCACCAGGTTAAACTGCTCTTGAGAAGCCTTAATTGTCATCATCAAAGATATTATTGCTTTTTCCAAAATAGCCATACCATTCCATAACGCATCTAAAGTAACTACTTCAGGCTTATTTATCAATTTTAATTCTGGTAAATTTACCGGTGCTATCTGCTTTGTACTCTCCGCGTCTGTCCGCTCCGTCTGGCTCTTTCCCAGAGCGGTAGTAAATGGCAGCGACCTGCCCACACCGCTCATTACACCAATATTCAATTCCTTCAAGGCGATTAAGGTCCCCTATTAGGTAGTCTCCTGGAATGCAGAAAGCAAAATGTGCGGCCAAGCTGCACATTTTACTTTCAGAAATTAATTCCTGCCAAAGGCCAGCACCAGGCAAGTGTACAGAAAAGCAGAAAAAACTGGTTTTCTGTACCACCCTATCATAGCGATATTAAGTCGGAGGCCCCCCCCAAAAAAAAAATTCTTCTAAAAAAAAAAAAAAGAAATAGGAAAATTGGTCCTTACCTGCTAATTTTGTTCCTCTAGTAGCACGGATCAGTCCAGACTCCTGGGTTTTGCCTCCCCTCCAGCAAATGGAGACAGAGAAGTTTTAATGGACTCTGTCCTATACCCCTGAAGTGCCACCTGGAGTCTGTCAGTATTACACTGTACCCAAGCAGAGAAAAGTAAACTAGTACAACCAAAATCCCCCCCCGCCCCCCTTGGGAATGAAAAACTGGTAACATGAACGAAAGCATGCCCATTCTCCTACCCTTTGAAGGTGGGCGCACAATATCAAAATGCATTGAATAAATCTGCAGAATATGAACATCAACCGGCAGAGCAGACTCTCCATTTCCCCATGGGCGGGACTCTGGACTGATCCGTGGTACTACAGGAACGAAAATTAGCAGGTAAGGACCAATTTTCCTTTCCCTGTACGTACCCGGATCGGTCCGGACTCCTGGAATGTACCAAAGCTAGGGTTGGATTGAGAGAGAGTCCCGCTCGGAGAACACTGGCCCTGAAGGATCCGGGCTCTGGGGCCCGGACGTCTAGACGGTCATGCCTAGTAAACCTGTGCGGAGATTTCCACGTAACTGTGCGACAAAATCTCCTGCGGCGACACCTGCTGACATTCCGCCCACGAAGTCGCCTGCGATCTAGTAGAATGAGCCCGGAGACCGACCGGAATCGGACGGCCCTGAACTAGGTAAGCCAAAGCAATAGCTCCCTTCTGCCAGCGTGCAACTGTGGCCCTTGAAGATTTCTGACCCTTCCTGGGACCACCCCATAGGACAAACAGATGGTCCGAAAGACGGAAACCGTTCGTGACCTCCAAATAACGTACCAGCACGCGTCTGACTGTCCAACTGTCTTAACTCCCTAGACTTGGAAATAGAAAGATCTAGGCCCGCCAAGGACGGGAGCGCCACCGTCTGATTCAAATGAATAGAGGACACTACTTTCAGAAGGAAGGAGGGAACAGTTCGTAAAGAAACTTCTTCGTTGGAAATCCTTAAGAAGGGCTCCTGACAAGATAAGGCCTGTAGCTCCGAAACACGCTGCGCCGATACGATAGCCAAGAGCAAAACGACCTTCAACGTCAGATCTTTCAAGGTCGCACGCGTCAGCGGCTCGAAAGGCGCAATACAAAAGGGCACGGAGAACCAGGTTGAGCTTCCACGAAGGACAGGGGCTCCAAATCGGAGAATAAAGATGTTTAACGTCACGCAGAAAACGAACCACGTCCAGATGAGACACTAGAGCCAGGCCCTGTACCTTTCCCTGAAAACTGCCAAGGGCTGCTATTTGAAATCGTAGGGAATTGAAGGCTAGACCTTTTACTAGACCTTACCTGCGGAAAGGCCAGAACATCTGGAATAGTAGCCCTGGACGGCTCCACCGCGTAGTTCAGGCACCAGTCCTCAAAAATACCCCAAACTCTGACGTAGGCAATGGAGATAGAAGTTGTACGGGACTGCTAAAGCTTAGCAATCACCTCCTCCGAGTAACCCTTATTTCTCAGTCTCTGCCTTTCAAAAGCCATGCCTGGAATAGCAGGAGATGCTGCAGGGCAGGAGTGAGGTGCATTGGCAGAGCTGTGTGTGAGGGTCTCAGTACTGGAATAGCAGGAGGTGCTGCAGGGCAGGAGTGAGGTGCATTGGCAGAGCTGTGTGTGAGGGTCTCAGTACTGGAATAGCAGGAGGTGCTGCAGGGCAGGAGTGAGGTGCATTGGCAGAGCTGTGTGTGAGGGTCTCAGTACTGGAATAGCAGGAGGTGCTGCAGGGCAGGAGTGAGGTGCATTGGCAGAGCTGTGTGTGAGGGTCCTCAGTACTGCAGGGCAGGAGGGAGGTTGCATTGGCAGAGCTGTGTGTGAGGGTCTCAGTACTGGAATAGCAGGAGGTGCTGCAGGGTAGGAGTAGTGCATTGGCAGAGCTGTGTGTGAGGGTCTCAGTACTGGAGTAGCAGGAGCTGCTGCAGGGTAGGAGTGAGGTGCATTGGCAGAGCTGTGTGTGAGGGTCTCAGTACTGGAATAGCAGGAGGTGCTGCAGGGCAGGAGTAAGGTTCATGGCAGAGCTGTGTGAGGGTCTCAGTACTGGAATAGCAGGAGTGAGGTGCATTGGCAGAGCTGTGTGTGAGGGTCTCAGTACTGGAATAGCATGGGGTGCTGCAGGGCAGGAGTGAGGTGCATTGGCAGAGCTGTGTGAGGGTCTCAGTACTGGAATAGCAGGGGGTGCTGCAGGGCAGGAGTGAGGTGCATTGGCAGAGCTGTGGTGAGGGTCTCAGTACTGGAATAGCAGGGGGTGCTGCAGGGCAGGAGGGAGGTGCATTGGCAGAGCTGTGGGTGAGGGTCTCATTACTGGAATAGCAGGAGGTGCTGCAGGGTAGGAGTAAGGTGCATTGGCAGAGCTGTGTGTGAGGGTCTCAGTACTGGAATAGCAGGGGGTGCTGCAGGGCAAGAGTGAGGTGCATTGGCAGAGCTGTGTGTGAGGGTCTCAGTACTGGAATAGCAGGAGATGCTGCAGGGCAGGAGTGAGGTGCATTGGCAGAGCTGTGTGTGAGGGTCTCAGTACTGGAATAGCAGGGGGTGCTGCAGGGCAGGAGTGAGGTGCATTGGCGAGCTGTGTGTGAGGGTCTCAGTACTGGAATAGCAGGGGGTGCTGCAGGGCAGGAGTGAGGTGCATTGGCAGAGCTGTGTGTGAGGGTCTCAGTACTGGAATAGCAGGGGGTGCTGCAGGGTAGGAGTGAGGTGCATTGGCAGAGCTGTGTGAGGGTCTCAGTACTGGAATAGCAGGAGGTGCTGCAGGGCAGGAGGTGAGTGTGCATTAGCAGAGCTGGTGTGTGAGGGTCTCAGTACTGGAATAGCAAGGAGGTGCTGCAGGGTAGAGTGAGGTGCATTGGCAGAGCTGTGGTGAGGGTCTCAGTACTGGAATAGCAGGAGGTGCTGCAGGGCAGAGTGAGGTGCATTAGCAGAGCTGTGTGTGAGGGTCTCAGTACTGGATAGCAGGAGGTGCTGCAGGGCGCAGGAGTGAGGTGCATTGGCAGAGCTGTTGTGTGAGGGTCTCAGAACTGGAATAGCAGGAGGTGCTGCAGCATGAGTGAGTGCATTGGCAGAGCTATGTGTGAGGGTCTCAGTACTGTAAAGAAAATTATTCCTTACCTGCTATTTTCGTTCCTGTAGTACCATGGATCAGTCCAGACAGTGAGTTGTCGTCCCCCCCTTCCAGCAGATGGAGTCAGAGCAAAAACTGAGAGGGCACTCTCTCATAAGCTGGTGCTCCCTCTGCATCCCTTCAGTTTTAAGAATATCAAAGCCAGAAAGAAAAGCCTTGGATGGATCAAGACAAATTGAATATTAACTATAAACATGCATCAATGCAAACTTGCAAGACGAACTCTTAGTCGGTCCCATACCGGTCCTGAAATGATTAGACAGTCGAGCTGAAAGATTATCCCAAAAAAACCCCCAAAAATCCTTAGGGTGGGCGTCTGGACTGATCCGTGGTACTACAGGAACGAAAATTAGCAGGTAAGGAATAATTTTCTTTTCCCTGTATGTACCCGGATCAGTCCAGACCGTGGGATGTACCAAAGCTTCCCTATGTAGGGTGAGCCATTGATAGCCCAGCTCGAATCACCTGAGCCCCAAAAGAGCCCAAGAGCGGCGGTTGAAGATTCAAGCGATAGTGATGCGCAAAATTGTGCAACGACTTCCAGGTAGCCGCTCTGCAAATCTCCTGTGGAGAGGCCGCTCGGCTTTCTGCCCAGGAGGCTGCTTGAGCTCGGAGAGAATGAGCCGTTATAACGTCTAGCGGTGGACGCCCAGCGCCAATATATGTGGTAGAATTGCTTCCTTTAGCCAGCGGGCAATGGTGGTTTTAGAAGCCTTGTTTCCCTTCTTGGGACCACTCCAGAGGTCAAAGAGGTGATCCGATAAACGGAAGTCATTGGTAGCTTCCAGATATCGAAGGAAGACGCGCTTGACATCGAGGCGTCTAAGGTCTCTGGAATCCTCGTCCTGGAAGGACGGCAGCTCCACCATCTGATTTAAACGGAAGGGCAAGACCACCTTTGGAAGGAAAGATGGCACCGTAGACAAGGATAGTCCCGAATCCGTGAAATGTAGGGAAGGCTCTCTACATGACAAGGCTTGAAGCTCCGAAATTCTGCGAGCGCAACAGATAAGGACCTCACTCTCAAGACAGTATTTCTGGTGTCTGAGGGTAGCTCTCTTCAAAGGTGGACCGCCTAGGACTCGAAGGACCAAATTCAAGCTCCACGAAGGGCATAAATTGCAGATTGGTGGTTTCACATGCTTTACTTGTGACAAAGAGTAGTCCAATCCTGATGATGCATGAGGGCGCCGAGGGCTGCCACCTGAACTCTAAAGGGAATTGGTAGGCTATCCCATCTCCAGACCGCGCTGTAAGAAAGACAAGATCTGGGCTATGCTTGCAGGATGCGGAGAAAGCTTTGTGGACTGGCACCAAGACTCAAAATCTTTCCAGACCCGAATATAGGACATGGAGGGTGGAAGTCTTCCTAGCCTTGAGGAGAGTGGAGGTAACCACCTCTGGGTACCCTCGTCTACTCAGCCGTCGCCTCTCAAAAGCCAGGCCGCTAGACAGAAGTGTTCCATATTATAGGTCCCTGGCTGGACCTATAATATGGAACACAAGGCCTTTAGAAATCAGAACACAAAGAGACATCAAAGCATTCAAAAAAAGTTTAAAACATGGCTATTTAAGCAAGCGTACCACAAAGGGAATGAAGAGTAGAATCCAGGGAATTGTACGATGCGGTCCGAAGAACTCCCACACACACACACCATTCGAGTAAGCTGATGTGTGTGTGTGGATTTTTATTTTACTTTACCTCTATTAGATTGCAACAACAGAGGACCAGTCTTAATTGTTAATTTATCTTACAGCCGATATACTTAAAGTAGACATGACTTATCAACCACTGAATACTATTTAATATGAAACTATGTTACAGTATTTGATGGCACCTGTTTAATATAACTCAACTCGTTTAAGTTTTAAATTAGGTGCCTTATTGTGAACCGTCGTGACGGCAACTAGCTTAACGGCGGCATAGAAAAGACCAAAAGTAAGTAAGTAAGTAAGTAAGTAAATAAATAAATAAATAAATACCTGGTCGAAAAATACTGTTCCCTGCCGTAGAAGGTTCGGCAGATGTCCCAGTCGAAGCGGGCCGTCCACCGCTAAGTTGACCAAGTCTGCAAACCACGGCCCCTGGTGACTCTCTATTCCTCAGAGCACCCTTCCCACCAGGGGCCAAGGCGGGAACACATAGAGCAGGAGGCCCCGCGGCCACGGGAGGACTAGGGGCATCGACGCCCTCTGCGCCGTATTCTCTTCTGCGACTGAAGAAGCGCGGAGCCTTCGCGTTCCTTGAGTGGCCATCAGATCCAGATGGGGAGTCCCCCATCGCGTGAAGAAGAGTGACACTGCCTCCTGGGATAGTTCCCACTCTCTGGGGTCTAGGCGATGGCGACTTAAGAAATCTGCTTAAACATTGTCCACCCCTGCAATGTGAGACGCCGCCAGATGGGACAAGTGGAGCTCCGCCCACGGCATTAGCTTGTTCATCTCCCGAGTGACAGGGAAACTCCTTGTCCCTCCCTGACGGTTGATGTACGCCTCGGTCGTTGCGTTGTCGGAGAGGATTCGGACTGCTCGGCCCTGGACTAGGGGACGGAAGTGCTTCAGCAGGAGGCTGCGCCGGAGCAGTTGTGTGTGGATCCAAAATATCCGCCGTTCCCGCGTTGGACGGGAACGGGGCCGACCTCCCCTGAGCCTGGCGCGCATTTGCGCACGAAACAGACCGCCCCTGAGGCCTCGAGGTGCCCTCCCCGCTCGGGGAGGAACCTAGCACACAGGCCCTCCCGTGAGAGCCGCGATCCGGGCTCTCCACAGGCATTGTATCGCGATGGACGCGGCATGGAGGTAAGGAGGGAGCTGAACCAGCCAAATACCTCCGGAGGCTGCCAGCAGCAGGGGAAATAAAAAAAAAAAAAAACGCTCGAGTGAGCTGGTCGTTTCGTTTGCGTGACAGCACAGGATTTCTTTTTTCTTAAGTCAGAGGAATGCCGCGTCTCTGTAACTTTAGGGCTGTCCCGAGGGAACGGCATCTCAGGCAGCAGGTTATTATCGAGGGGGAGAGGTTGGACCACCAACATTCACCCCTAAGGCAGCCAAATATACGGGCCGATACAGTACAGTGCGATCCGGTAAGGTCCAACCCCCCCGAAACTAATAGCGCCCGTAACATGCAAATGCATGTTGATGGCCCTATTAGTTATTCCCGTGCGATACAGAAAGAAAATGTGCGGCTTGGCTGCACATTTTAACTTTCAGAAATTAGCGCCTACCCAAAGGTAGGCGTAAATTTCTGCCGGCACCGGGGAAGTGCACAGAAAAGCAGTAAAAACTGCTTTTCTTTGCACCCTCCGACTTAATATCATGGCGATATTAAGTTGGAAGTCCTAAAAGTTTAAAATAGTTAAAAAGAAAAAAAAATGTTTAAATCGGCTCGCGGCTTGTGGGTTGAAAACCGGACGCTCAATTTTGCCGGCGTCCAGTTTCCGAACCCATGGCTGTCAGCGGGTTTGATGACCGATGCCGGCAAAATTGAGCGTCGGCTGTCAAACTCGCTGACAGACGCCGCCAAACTCCGAAACAGCCACAAACTCATGGATCAACATTACCAAAGCACTAGCAGATAAAATAAACCCCACCATCACAAAGAATAAAAAATCCTAAACACCTAAATCAGTGGTACAACGATACCATAAAATCATCCAAACGTGAACTCAGAATAAAAGAGAGATCCTGGTGCAAGAATAAAACTGATCCACTACACAACACCTACAGAACCCATCTAGCAATATATAAAAAAAATTATCCATAATGCAAAAATGGACTTCTATTCAAGCAAAATAAACCAATACCAGCATAACCCCAGAATGCTTTTTACAATCGTACAAAACCTCAACAAACCAATAAATGATACTAGAACACCTTTCAGTACTAACAAAAGCAATGATTTCACTTAATACTTCACCGAAAAAATAAAAAAACTAATAAACAACTCCAGCAACAACTCCATCTCTCACACCCAAACCCCGAAAATGTTACCGAAAATAACATCAACTTGGTCTAAATTCGACCCCATCTCCTTACTTGAAATCCAAAATATAATCAAAAAAATGAATCCAGCAAGCCATCCCATAGATAGTTTAATTGTCTGAATGGGGATACAAATTGAATACACCATTACCAAAGCAATAACTGACATAGTTAACCTCTCCCTCACCAAAGGAAAATATCCTGAATGCCTAAAATCAGCAATCATTAAGCCACTTATAAAAAAAACAACCTAGACCCAGAGAACATTCAAAATTACAGACCCATAATCAAACTTACCTTTCATTGCGAAAATCATTGAGAAAATCGTCCACTCACAACAATCACAGAATCCCTACTCCTCTCACTTAATGACACAGTACTCAGAGGATTTGACAAAGGGCATAGCTACCTATTAATACTCCTGGATTTATCATCCGCTTTTGACACAGTAAATCATGCAATCTTACTCGACAGACTAGCTGAAATAGGAGTCATGGATACCACATTAAAATGGTTTTCCTCCTACTTATCACACAGAAATTTCCAAGTTACGTTCAATAACAGTCTCTCAAATAAAGTAAACCTCAACACAGGAGAGCCGCAAGGATCTGCCCAATCAGCTACACTTTTCAACATCTACCTACTGCCCATCTGTCACACACTAGAACGCCTTGGTTTGACCCATTTTGTATTCGCTGACAATATACAAATATTGGTCCCGATTCAGAATACACTGGAAGACACATACGAGAAAACAAATATTTATCTTTCAGAAATCAAACAACATCTAACTGACCTGAAACTCATAATAAACATAGAAAAAAACTGAGTTAATCACAGCACCTGCTAAGCAAATACATCGTAACCCACGTTCAATGAACAAAGGCCTCCTCAAAATACCTCACGCCAAATCCACAAAACTAAACACAACACGCGAGAGAGCCATATCCATCGCTGGCCCCACACTATGGAATTCAATACCAATGGAATTAAGAAATCAACCAAGCATTAAAACTTTCAAAAAAGACCTGAAAAGCTTGCTTTTCGCCAGAGCCTACTCAAATTCACTCAATCAACAAGACCACCAATCAACCACGCAACCCAACAACAAGAAAAAGGTTCCGTACCTCAATCAATTACATAACTTCCATCAATTGAACAACTAAGAAAATGTGCAACTGACCTCACTCACTACCCCTAGACTATAAGAAACAACTTTACCACATGTATGAACATTGCTGTGACAGTAGATTGATGATATGTAATAAGTATTGTATCTGTGGTTAACTAACAATCAAACCCCTAAACATCTATGTTTTCTGTTGCTTTGATGTTTGTAGCAAAATTATTTCACGGACACTGTAAACTGTTCTGATGGCGAAACCGAATGACGGTGTACAAAACACGTTAAATAAATAAATACCCAGTCTGCAATCTAGCAGGCCTAATGCACCTCTAGAGGACCCCTTAAGGGAGGTTACCTAAATGCACTGATAAAGACCATTTAGTTAGAAGCATGGGTCTATCCTCCTCCTCCAGTGCAACCTGCAGATCCTTCTCCCAACCTAATTCATGTTTCACTTCAGCCAATGGCCTATGCAATGACAGTTTATACAGCTCAGATGTCAACCTTTTAACCCTTACAGCTTTGGTGCATAACCCTTCCATCCCAGCTGGGGCTTTACCAACCGCACCTCAGCTAAAGCACTAACGCAGCTCATCAGGGGGCTGGGCACCGTTTGTGGGACGAGCACTCATTAGCCCCTACGTGGCTGCAGGCTCAGCCGGCCACTCCTGCCATCCAAGGAGGTACTGACCCCTCTCCCCATGCCCAATCACGCTGCTGGGGAGGAGGGGGGGGGGTGGAGACTGGGTTTGGAGCAGGAAGGGGGTACAGGCCTGGGCAGAGAGGGGGAGGGGGTCACTGCAGTGCATTCTATGTTTTTGTTTCAGCCCCGGTAACTTCCAAGCTGCTACAGGACCTGAGGGAGGAAAGTGCAGCCTACAGAGCAGCGTCTCCGCCAGCTGCAGCTCCTGGCTGGACTGAGGGTGAGGTCCTGGGACCCGGTCCCTCCCTGCATGTCCCCTCTGTCCGTGCCTCTCTCCACCCTCTCCCCTGGGCCGGGATCTCTCTAGGTTTCTCTGCAACTTCCTTTTCCTCCTAAGGTTTTCCATCTCAACCCTCATCCCCAGTGCCCTAGAGGTGAGAGGCTCTGTATCCCTGTGCTCATCCCCTGAGCCCTCCCCGTCCCCAGTGCCCTAGAGGTGACAGGCTCTGTGTCCCTGTGCCCATCCCCTGAGCCCTCCCATCCCCAGTGCCCTAGAGGTGACAGGCTCTGTATCCCTGTGCCCATCCCCTGAGCCCTCCCATCCCCAGTGCCCTAGAGGTGAGAGGCTCTGTATCCCTGTGCCCATCCCCTGAGCCCTCCCGTCCCCAGTGCCCTAGAGGTGACAGGCTCTGTGTCCCTGCGCCCATCCCCTGAGCCCTCCCATCCACAGTGCCCTAGAGGTGAGAGGCTCTGTATCCCTGTGCCCATCCCCTGAGCCGTCCCGTCCCCAGTGCCCTAGAGGTGACAGGCTCTGTATCCCTGTGCCCATCCCCTGAGCCCTCCCATCCACAGTGCCCTAGAGGTGACAGGCTCTGTATCCCTGTGCCCATCCCCTGAGCCCTCCCGTCCACAGTGCCCTAGAGGTGAGAGGCTCTGTGTCCCTGTGCCCATCCCCTGAGCCCTCCCGTCCCCAGTGCCCTAGAGGTGACAGGCTCTGTATCCCTGTGCCCATCCCCTGAGCCCTCCCGTCCCCAGTGCCCTAGAGGTGACAGGCTCTGTATCCCTGTGCCCATCCCCTGAGCCCTCCCGTCCACAGTGCCCTAGAGGTGAGAGGCTCTGTGTCCCTGTGCCCATCCCCTGAGCCCTCCCGTCCCCAGTGCCCTAGAGGTGACAGGCTCTGTATCCCTGTGCCCATCCCCTGAGCCCTCCCATCCACAGTGCCCTAGAGGTGACAGGCTCTGTATCCCTGTGCCCATCCCCTGAGCCCTCCCGTCCCCAGTGCCCTAGAGGTGACAGGCTCTGTATCCCTGTGCCCATCCCCTGAGCCCTCCCATCCCCAGTGCCCTAGAGGTGACAGGCTCTGTATCCCTGTGCCCATCCCCTGAGCCCTCCCGTCCCCAGTGCCCTAGAGGTGACAGGCTCTGTATCCCTGTGCCCATCCCCTGAGCCCTCCCGTCCCCAGTGCCCTAAAGGTGAGAGGCTCTGTACCCCTGTGCCCATCCCCTGAGCCCTCCCGTCCCCAGTGCCCTAGAGGTGACAGGCTCTGTATCCCTGTGCCCATCCCCTGAGCCCTCCCGTCCCCAGTGCCCTAGAGGTGACAGGCTCTGTATCCCTGTGCCCATCCCCTGAGCCCTCCCGTCCCCAGTGCCCTAGAGGTGAGAGGCTCTGTATCCCTGTGCCCATCCCCTGAGCCCTCCCATCCACAGTGCCCTAGAGGTGACAGGCTCTGTATCCCTGTGCCCATCCCCTGAGCCCTCCCGTCCCCAGTGCCCTAGAGGTGACAGGCTCTGTATCCCTGTGCCCATCCCCTGAGCCCTCCCGTCCCCAGTGCCCTAGAGGTGAGAGGCTCTGTATCCCTGTGCCCATCCCCTGAGCCCTCCCATCACCCAGTGCCCCAGAGGTGACAGGCTCTGTATCCCTGTGCCCATCCCCTGATCCCTCCCGTCCCCAGTGCCCTAGAGGTGACAGGCTCTGTATCCCTGTGCCCATCCCCTGAGCCCTCCCGTCCCCAGTGCCCTAGAGGTGACAGGCTCTGTATCCCTGTGCCCATCCCCTGAGCCCTCCCATCCACAGTGCCCTAGAGGTGAGAGGCTCTGTATCCCTGTGCCCATCCCTGAGCCCTCCCGTCCCCAGTGCCCTAGAGGTGACAGGCTCTGTATCCCTGTGCCCATCCCCTGAGCCCTCCCATCCACAGTGCCCTAGAGGTGAGAGGCTCTGTATCCCTGTGCCCATCCCCTGAGCCCTCCCGTCCCCAGTGCCCTAGAGGTGAGAGGCTCTGTATCCCTGTGCCCATCCCCTGAGCCCTCCCATCCCCAGTGCCCCAGAGGTGACAGGCTCTGTATCCCTGTGCCCATCCCCTGATCCCTCCCGTCCCCAGTGCCCTAGAGGTGACAGGCTCTGTATCCCTGTGCCCATCCCCTGATCCCTCCCGTCCCCAGTGCCCTAGAGGTGACAGGCTCTGTATCCCTGTGCCCATCCCCTGAGCCCTCCCGTCCCCAGTGCCCTAGAGGTGACAGGCTCTGTATCCCTGTGCCCATCCCCTGAGCCCTCCCATCCACAGTGCCCTAGAGGTGAGAGGCTCTGTATCCCTGTGCCCATCCCCTGAGCCCTCCCGTCCCCAGTGCCCCAGAGGTGACAGGCTCTGTATCCCTGTGCCCATCCCCTGAGCCCTCCCGTCCCCAGTGCCCCAGAGGTGAGAGGCTCTGTATCCCTGTGCCCATCCCCTGAGCCCTCCCGTCCCCAGTGCCCTAGAGGTGACAGGCTCTGTATCCCTGTGCCCATCCCCTGAGCCCTCCCATCCACAGTGCCCCAGAGGTGAGAGGCTCTGTATCCCTGTGCCCATCCCCTGAGCCCTCCCGTCCCCAGTGCCCCAGAGGTGACAGGCTCTGTATCCCTGTGCCCATCCCCTGAGCCCTCCCGTCCCCAGTGCCCCAGAGATGACAGGCTCTGTATCCCTGTGCCCATCCCCTGAGCCCTCCCGTCCCCAGTGCCCTAGAGGTGACAGGCTCTGTATCCCTGTGCCCATCCCCTGAGCCCTCCCGTCCCCAGTGCCCTAGAGGTGACAGGCTCTGTATCCCTGTGCCCATCCCCTGAGCCCTCCCGTCCCCAGTGCCCTAGAGGTGACAGGCTCTGTATCCCTGTGCCCATCCCCTGAGCCCTCCCGTCCCCAGTGCCCTAGAGGTGACAGGCTCTGTATCCCTGTGTCCATCCCCTGAGCCCTCCCGTCCCCAGTGCCCTAGAGGTGAGAGGCTCTGTATCCCTGTGCC
Source organism: Rhinatrema bivittatum (assembly GCF_901001135.1). Taxonomy (NCBI): domain Eukaryota; kingdom Metazoa; phylum Chordata; class Amphibia; order Gymnophiona; family Rhinatrematidae; genus Rhinatrema; species Rhinatrema bivittatum. The sequence goes on from NC_042633.1 coordinate 36,096,233, forward strand.
CATCCCCTGAGCCCTCCCATCCACAGTGCCCTAGAGGTGAGAGGCTCTGTATCCCTGTGCCCATCCCCTGAGCCCTCCCATCCACAGTGCCCTAGAGGTGAGAGGCTCTGTATCCCTGTGCCCATCCCGAGCCCTCCCGTCCCCAGTGCCCTAGAGGTGACAGGCTCTGTATCCCTGTGCCTATCCCCTGAGCCCTCCCATCCACAGTGCCCTAGAGGTGAGAGGCTCTGTATCCCTGTGCCCATCCCCTGAGCCCTCCTGTCCCCAGTGCCCTAGAGGTGACAGGCTCTGTATCCCTGTGCCCATCCCCTGAGCCCTCCCATCCCCAGTGCCCTAGAGGTGAGAGGCTCTGTATCCCTGTGCCCATCCCCTGAGCCCTCCCATCCACAGTGCCCTAGAGGTGACAGGCTCTGTATCCCTGTGCCCATCCCCTGAGCCCTCCCGTCCCCAGTGCCCTAGAGTTGACAGGCTCTGTATCCCTGTGCCCATCCCCTGAGCCCTCCCGTCCCCAGTGCCCTAGAGGTGACAGGCTCTGTATCCCTGTGCCCATCCCCTGAGCCCTCCCGTCCCCAGTGCCCTAGAGGTGACAGGCTCTGTATCCCTGTGCCCATCCCGAGCCCTCCCGTCCCCAGTGCCCTAGAGGTGACAGGCTCTGTATCCCTGTGCCCATCCCCTCAGCCCTCCCATCCCCAGTGCCCTAGAGGTGACAGGCTCTGTATCCCTGTGCCCATCCCCTGAGCCCTCCCGTCCCCAGTGCCCTAGAGGTGACAGGCTCTGTATCCCTGTGCCCATCCCCTGAGCCCTCCCATCCCCAGTGCCCTAGAGGTGACACGCTCTGTATCCCTGTGCCCATCCCCTGAGCCCTCCCGTCCCCAGTGCCCTAGAGGTGACAGGCTCTGTATCCCTGTGCCCATCCCCTGAGCCCTCCCGTCCCCAGTGCCCTAGAGGTTCCTTTTACCCCGTTCCTTGCCCACAATGACATGCATGAAACCGAAGTGGTATGCACAAGTGCATGAACTCCGGTATATAAAAGCCTTTAAATAAATAAATAAATAAATAAATAAATAAATAAATAAATAAATAAATAAATAAATAAATGCATGAGAGAGGTTCTCAAGCAACCAAAGACAGTGCACGCAACTGCGCCTCAGGATTATTCAGTGTGGATATCTTAACCAGGTGAGCACCTCGAGGCGCGGAGATGCCAGCCCCTGTTTTGATAACTTGTGGTGCCGAGCATATTCTGCGATGCTAATAAATGCCTATCTTTTCCCACCTAGGAGTCCTTTTATAATAATTAAAACAAACCTCAGGCGGTTTTCTGGGTTGCCCTGATTTCGCGGATGGGATCCATTTTGCCAACCCTTGGGTGCGAGATTAAATAAGAGGCTGAAGGCGCTGTGGAGGGAAGGTTTAATGTTCTGGTCCCTTCAGTATTCGCTACGCCCGAAGGCCAGGAACCCCCAGGAGAGCGACAGGAGCCGGAAGGGACACAGGCAAGGGATACGAACAGGCTGGTAAACGTTTGATCAGAGGGCGATGCGAGCGAGAGGCAGCTCCATCATAGAGGAACAGAGGCTATAATCGCATCGCACGGATTGCATGAAAGCGAAGCGAAAGGAGCCCACGTTGTTGGGTTGCATTTATATTCTCTTTCGAGGGCTCTGCGTCGGGGGGGGGGGGGGTGTATGTGTGTGTCTCTGAAGGAGCCTCCTGGGGTCTCTCTCCACCTCGTTCACCTGCTTGTGCCTGGCTGCTGTCTTTTCCAGTGCCCAGTGGGCTCTCCCCTGGCTGCTAGGCCCCTGTTTCCATGGCGACAACGTCTCTGGCGTGGCCTCCTCTAGTAGGCTAGCACAGTTTTTTGGGGTTTTTTTGGCTCCCAACAGCTCCTCCTTGATGGCAGCAACATTGCTGCTCTTTGCTGGATCCCGCTGAAGGCAAAGGCACTGGAGGGCTTCATCTGAGCAGAGGAATAGGAGTCTTCTGGAATCACCTCTAGAGGCTTCAAATGCACCCCCCCCCCCCCCCCCACCTTCTTAAATATCTCTTCCTGTGTCATTCATGGCCATAGACTGCACTGGTGTCACCCTCTTAAATCTCTCTCCCTATATTATTCACTTCAGTAGATTTTATTGGCGTACTGTGGTAACTTATTAAACGCAGAATAGTTAGGCTGGGCAAAAGAGCTTGTTTTGGGTTTTTTTTTAAGCTTGTTTTTTGTTTATCTTGAAATTATTTTGTATTATGGACTAATTTGCGAACACGTATTTACCGCTGTATGAGCGCATGTTTTGGGGGTTTTTTTGAGCGCCAAAACCCTTCCTACATCGCAAGCAAAGCTACGCACACCACCACCATCCAAACCGAGGGGGCGCAGCGGAGCATTTAGTGCAGGCTGCTGAGAGGGCAGGTTAACACAAAACCGCCTGTCCGAATTTGCTGCAAGTCCCAGAGAGATGGTCCAGACAGCAACGGGACGGAAAGGTGCGACCCACAACCAACAAGTTGCAGCTTGGCAAAGATACCTACGAGAGAGGCGTTTCTCGCAGATGAGCAACGGAAGGAGGCGCACAGCTCTCGCCCGCTGGGCCTTGACGAGAGTCGGCGATTTGTAAGCCTGATGATGTGTAGCAGTCAGAGCCGGTGCGGGGGGGGGGGGGGATATCAGGCGCCCTAGGCGAAAAACGTAAAGCCTGCCGCCCCCACCTCCCCACGGACAATTGAAAATTCTGCATTTATGATCATTTTACATGGAAAAGAACAAAGCACAGTCTTCCAAGATAAAAAAAAAAAGAAATATCACTTACAACAGGCTTGGCCCTCGGAAAGCCACGGATAAACTGTGGTACAGTTCCAAGGTAGTAAACCCCGCTGCGGGTAACGGCTATGAAGGCGGATTAGTGGGATCAGATGCATGTTTATTTAAAGCTTTAGGCAAAAGCATTACATCCCTGGACAAAGGCAGGCAACACCGCAGTGAAGAACTCAGAAAAACGGAATCCATTCCCTCCTGCCCACTCCCCGCACGTACGCACTAAAAGCAAAACAAATACCAGAAACAGTGGAAATGTATCCAAAGTCCACTACAGCAGACCTAAAGCCCAACCCCTCTCATCTCATAAGAGAGTGCTTCTAGATGCAGAGGGTAGAGGTGGCCAACTCCGCTCCACAAACAGGCCTGGTTTTCAGGATATCCGCAATGAATATGCAGGAGACGGATTTGCATGCACTGCCTCCGCAGTATCCAAATACGTCTCACGCATAGATTCACTGGCTCTCGAGGCCCAGAGCTGGCCACCCCTGTTAACGGCGTAAGAGACACCCCCCCCCTCTTTCAGGGGTCTCCTAAGTGGCTAGAAACAGCTGAGGGATCACTTTGCCAAATGGGCGACATTCCTCTCTTCATTTGATAAAAGGACAGGGTGGGAGAGTCTGTGCTCGGCGTGGGAGGACTGGGCCACGTACGGCGGCCTTTCTGTACAGGCTAAGATGGCCCTGTTATTGCTGCTCCGCGACCGGACGACTCTCCCGGCCCGGGGTCGTACGATCCGGACACCGCCCGGGGCAAGCTCCCGCTCCGCCCTCGCCCGCGCCGGGCTCCGTCCGCGGGACGAATCTCACTTGGAAGGGCTTGCTCCTCAGGTTGATCCCGAAGATGCCGCCGAGGTCGGGCAGCTGGCCGGGCGTGGGCGGAAGGAAGCGGAAGCGATGCAGCAGGTGGGTGAGGAAGAGGAAGATCTCCATGCGGGCCAGCGACTCCCCCAGGCAGACCCGGGCCCCCGCGCTGAAGGCCAGGACGTCGCGATGAGCTTGCTTGGGGTCCTCGGCCTCCAGGAACCGCTCTGGAAGGAGAGAAGGGTCCCATTTATTCATCAGGGGACTGGAATATTATCCAGGCACTGCAGGGCTCAATAAGGACATTAGAGAGTTTTGTAATGTCATAAGCACCCCATGTAATATTATCATATATAACACATGCTGTGAATGATGATATCACCCATGTACTATATGATAATTATTTTATGGGTAGCTCTTTCTTCCTGCTCTTTACAGATTATGAAATGTTATTAATGGATTATTTCCAGCGAGAAGCTTTTTATCCACTAGCTCCTTTCTTCTGTATAATTCTGTGCCCCTTTAGCTTTTTATGCTCTGTTATCGTATAACCTCCACGATATCACCCATGTAATATCACCATTATTCAAGCAGCTCAGCATGATGGCTACAGATATCGCCTCTGACATCACCCATAGAGGCAAAAGTTAAAAATGAAACCTAATTAAAGTAAATTTGAAGCAAGAAGTCTCCGAAGGAAACAGTCGGACTGCTAGGCAATCAAGAGTAAAAGGGGGGGGGGGGAGGTGGGGGAGTTAGGGGGGGGGGGGGAGTTAGGGAGGTCAAGGCCATAGCAGATGAGGCTTAACGTGGACGAGCGCACGTGATGCACATGGGGAAAAAAAATAATCCCGACTACAGGAGTCACCGACCTGGAAAGGGACAAAATATACTGAAATTTTCGGCTCAGCGGTCAAAAGAGCAAACAGAACCGAGTGATCCGAAATGGAATGGAGAATAAAAAACAGAGAACACCAGGAAGCCTGCAGCGAGCGCTGCTGCGATCGCACCTTTGAGCATTCAATGCAGCTCCGGTCGCCCCTCCCCACCCCCATCCAGAGCGGAAGCAGAAAGGATGCAGAGAAGGGCGAGGAGAACGCTAAAGGAGATGGAACGGCTCCCCCCTGTGATGAGAGGCTACAGGAAGTAGATCTGTGGGATCTGCCAGGAGCTGGGAAATTCCTATGTTCATAGCGTTACACCAGGCCTCGTGTCGGACGGCTACTTATTATGCCCCAGCTTATTACAGTGACGGCATATGGCCCTTACCCGGCCTGAAGTGAGTGGGGTCAGTCCATTTTGTCTCGTCGTGGTTGGCCGCGTACAGGTTTGGAATCACCACGGTGCCCTTGGGAATGAAGTATCCTGAAAGACTTTGGGGAGAGAGAGGGGGAGAGAGAGAGAGAGAGAGAGAGGTGTTCACAGAATGTGTCACAAGCTCTGGTACACACCCCACTCACAGACGCGCCCCCTCCGGGCTACGTCTCAGGCGCCCTCCTTACCTGGTGTCCCTCGTGGTGGCGTGGGGCACGGCCAGCGGGGCCACGGGCCTCAGCCTCAAAATCTCTGAGATCGTGGCTCCCAGCAGGGGCAGGCGGTCCCTGTCAGAGTACGCAGGGAGACGTTCGGGCCCCAGCACTTCAAGCATCTCGGAGTAAATCCTCTCCTGCACCTGCCGGACAGAGGCGAGATAGCGTGAGGCAGGAGAGCCCGTGCGAGCCAGCAGGCCCCCTCCGGCTGATCCCTCCACGCTAAGTGGCAAAAGCCCGCCCGCCCGGGGCCGACTTCCCTCCCAGGGCCCCCAGGGGCCACCGTTCAGGGCAGAGGGTTTGTTTTTTTTTTTTTTTACCCGAGGGTGGTTCAGGAGGAAGGCCACGGCCCAGGTCAGCATGGAAGCCGTGGTCTCGGTGCCGCCGATGAAGAGGTCCACGATGGCCATGTGCACGTGCTGCTCGTCAAACTCATCCCCTCCCCCGGCCGCCGGGGGTTCCTCCTCCCCTTCCCGCTGCTGCTGCCGCCTCTCCCGCAGGAAGTGAATCATGCTGTCCGTGATGTCGCGGATCTCCGGTGGCCGGAAGGTCTCCTGGAAAGCACAGACAAAGAGCCCCCCGGGGGGGGAGGGGGGGGGGGGTCACAGACTTCCGCAAACCTGCAGCCTGCCCAGGTCACATCCCCACTCAGGACAGCTTCGGTAAAGATGAGCCGATTAGGTCTCCGAACTGAAACCAGCACCGGCTCCACCACCACTACCGCCTCTCAACCCTGGCCCTACCGCTGCCCCCCACCCACCCTTTACAAGGACCCAAATACTTAATCCAGCACCCAGGCCCCTTGTCCTGAAGTCGTGGTTTAAACCGTGGTCCCTCGGTGCAGATCTACCCCCCCCCTGCAACTGCGCCTCTGCCGTTTAGGGCAACCCCCGCCTGGCGCAGTTTATAATAGGATAATGGGTTTTTTTTACTGTGCAATGTGTGATTAGTGTGGACATTGGTGGTATATTGTGTTTTGTTTGCTAATCCCCATATCAAGTGCTGGAGCCATTCGCTGGCTAGGCGGGATAAATATAACAAACGCCCCGCAGTCCTCTCTCAGTTTACAGCCTCCCCATGCCACCAACCTTCCTAAAACAGCTACAGCGTCCCCAGGTGCCAAGTTTCACCTTGGTCTCGGGTGCTCCCGGGAAGGGGCTCTCTCTCTCTCTCTCACACCACCACTGACCTTGTGGCTCTGCAGCTGGCGCGTCACGAAGGAGTCTCGCCTCTCCACCGCCCGCAGGAGCGAATCCAGCGCCGCGTTGGGCAGCTTCTGGCCCGGGGGGGGGGGGGGGGGGGAAGGCATAAAAAGAGACGGGGGTCACAGGCCCGGCCGGATCGACATCTCACACGTGCCCCAGGCCTTCGGTGCCCACCACCACCACCAATGCCCGAGGACCAGGTCCAAACAGAAGAAAAAGGATTCCCCACTCCGCGCTGCCGAATTTAAATCCGGTCTCGCAGAACAAAGTTCCACCTCCCAAGTGTTCCTTTTTTTTTTGTTCTCCCAGGCTGGATTGAAATTGGCAAGCGGGGAATTTTATCTTTCCGATCGGACCCGTTTATAAAGGCAGGTTAATGCCAGGCCCCCGGCACCGCCTCGGGGCTGCTTTTAAGATTTTGGCACTCGCAGGCAGGGTTAGAGGGTTAGGGGAGAAGACCCTGGGGATCAGAAAGCAGGGAGGAGTACCCGACCGCCACAGCAGCGCCCCTTTCAAGTGGATGGGCGGCAGCAGCAGGCCCCCTCCCCATTACCAAAAATGTGGGAAATCTCCCCAAGATCTGAATGAATTGATAATTTATAGAATCTGACTGACAAATTGTTGCTTTTTTTTTTTTCCCCCCAAAGGTTGTTTCAAAATCCCTGCTCAGAAGATACAAACAAGTCTATGACCTGAATAAAAGGTTTAAATTAAATTTCACTCCCGGTCTCTTTGCCTTTTATACAGGGGCAGATTTACACTGGAGGTAAGCACTGTAATCTGTGCAGCTCTGGCGCCACCGTGTGGGCTTCCTCTAAACTGCACCACTGCATTTATCTTACAGGTTTAAACTTTAGAATATTATTCATTAATACATTTATAATTACATGCAAAGGAAGCTTAAATAATCATCTTTTAGCTTCCATATCAAAGATGTTTTTTCCTCTATGGCTGCTTCACTCATTTCCTCTTATCAAGAGGCAGGAGATTGGAAGGAGGTTATGGAAGCTAATCCAGATTTTAACCTGGATTAGTACATGGTAGTTTATGTCTCTCCGAAACCTGTGGAGCCCTGAGTAATCCCTGCACTAAAGTGACCGAGGTGGAGGCAAAGCTGTCTCACCCGCAGGAGGGGGAAGGAGTCCAGGGCCATGATGAAAGGAGACCCCCACAGCTGGACCACATCTGTAATGCACTTGTGGATGGCCTGGAATTTGGGGTCCTTCTTCTCGAACTGGAAGAAAAGAGTTTCAGGATAAGCAGGAGAACCCCCCGGCCCCCAGCCACAAAGCACGGGACACAGCAGAGATCCCCAGAGAGCATGGGCGGGGAAGGGGTGAGGGGGAACCCTGATCCCTGCCTTTGTATAGGGTAGAAGGGAGATCCCAAGCCCAGCCTTGAGTATAAGGAGACTTTGATCTCAGCTGTCACAGACAGACCCTGTTGCCTGCCTACCAGGACTCCGAGGCCAGTGATGCGATGATCCTGCAGGTGTGCAGGGAGAAGTCTTCAGACACATCCATGGGGGTGCCCCTGTAACTCTGGAAATCCTGCGGGGAAGAGAGAGGAGGGTCAGCAACAGGTGGCAGGGACCAGGGCCGTGGCGAAAGCCGATTAGCCAAATGGGCAAGAATTATTCACAGCATTGGGAGACGAGGAAGGAGATGAGCCTGCAGCCACCTCCAGGGTGCAACCTCCAGAGTGGTTGTGTGCGTTATCTGGTCTGTACTCATAGGACCTCAGTTGGACCTCTCCTGCACTGGACGCACTGGGCTTCCTGTGGTTGCTAGAGCCCAGTTGAAAAATTGTGTCCCTTGCCTTTAGGACAGGAAGAGGGAATTCATTGGCACCAATCAGGCAGAGCGCTTACAGCGTCTCAGCACAGTTGGAGGTTCCAGTTAAGAAATTGTTAAAAAAAAAAAAACCCCAAAAATACACGCCTATTGGATGGGCCACATAACTCCACCTCTCAGCTGTGTGATCTGGAAGGGGCAGATGCAACAGATTCACGAAAACTAAAGGCTCTCCCAGGGATGGGGAGGAGAGGCTTGTAACAGAAAATAAAAGCAACATAAAATAATAATAAATAATACACCCACAATATTACCATTTCAAGTAACACAGGAAAAATCAGTTTCTGCACATTTGCGTAACACATTTGGATTCTTATACTTTATAGGAAACAGAAGCACATAGCATTATAGTACAGGGAAGGATTTATTAGTATTGAAAATTAAGAAAATTTGGTCTTTGTAAATTATAACAGAAAACCACTAACCCCACCCTAAACCTCAGTTCAGTTCACTTGCAGAAAATTAAAAATTGTAGTTTCAAAATTCCCTCCAGAGTATTAGCATAAATTCTCAGTTTTTAACCTCATTGATGACTGAATCCTTTAGATGAACTTCTCTGCCATCCAGATTGCTGATGAAGCAATCGCAGCTCTCCATGCGGAAGCTTAGAGATGTGCTTCGTTTAAAGCCTTCAGGTCGGGCGCTCTACGGAAAATTTAGTTTTCCTACGCGTCATATTTTTTTTTTTCCGGCAATTTTCGATGAATTGCGTTAGTGCGCACTAATGGGCCTTACCACGCACTAACAACCAGTTAATGCGCACTATCTCAGCATTAGTGCACAGTACACCGAACGAGACTATGCGCATTAACATCTAGCTAGTGCGCACTAAGTGCGCACGAACAGGTTAGTTAGTGCGCCCTAATAGAACTTACAGCGCAAGAAGTATGTAATAGTGCGCCGTAACTAATGTTAGTGCGCACTAAAAAAATTGCAACTTAAAAATTAAAAAGTATCAATTTAGAGGAGTTCATTAGCTTAGAAAGATAGTGCGCACTAATTGGTATTACTGTGCACTAAGAGATATGGCAGTGCGCAGTAACTCCGTTACTGTGCACTAACATGAAATACGAATTTTGCCGAATATTGGCAAAATACGCTTCGTTTTTTCGGGGGCTACTGAACAATAACGAATGCACATCCCTACAGAAGCTCAACTTACTTCCTGGAGATGAATGTCTCTAAAATCTCCTCTATGCTATATAAAATCATGACAAGTCTTCTGAAACTTCCCTGAACTAAATCTAAACAAACAAAATTTAAGAACATTGCACGGGGGGGGGGGGGGGGGGGAGCTGGTGCCAAAATAAGAAATCAGTAAAGAGAATGATCCTTCCTCTGACTTTCAAGGAACATTTGACATTTGCATTCCTCTATAATTGACAAAAAGATTCCAAGGAACCACTTCGAGTTACTACTGGGCCATTTCCTGAGTTCAAAAGAAAGTGGACAAGGGTGCTCAGCAGTAAACGCCCCCTGAGCTACGGGGAGAAGGGTCCGTCCGGTGCCACCGGAAGATGCGTCGCCCGCGATTTGGCTCATTCGGGCCTGCTCGCCAACGAAGAACCTTTGCACTGGCGCCGGCCTCTTACGTGCACAGTTTACCTGTCTGTATTCTTGGATTTTAACTTTTTATTGTACGCTGCTTTGGGCGTGCAACGTTTCATCGGGTAGGTGGTTTACAAGTCCAGGGTATCTCCCAATCCAGCAGGAATGCCCTCATCCAAGCCTTGTGGATATTTTTTGATTCCTCATAAAACAGGGAAACGTGGGAGGTCAGCAGCAGTAAAACTCCTGCCCGGCCGGAGGTGGCCGTGCTGGACGGGAGGCTGCCGAGAGGTAGGGGCAGAACGCTCCTGCGTCCATCGGCGTGGCACGCAGGCGCCTGAATGCGTTACGCACCTCGAGCCGCGAGGGCGGGACTCACCTGGCCACAAGTGCTGGGCCTCCTGGCTGATCAGGGCCTCCAGGTTGGTCCTCAGGGAGCGCTGCAGGGAGGAATGGGCCAGCCGACGCTGGATCTTCCACGTGGACGTGTAATCCCCCAGGGAGAGGTCCTTCCCGCCGAAGGAGATGAGGTCCCCTGCAGCAGGACAGGAAGCAATTTTGGCAAAGCAGCCCCCTCAGACGTTTCCCTGCCCTTCGTTCCCCCCTCCCCCGCCACCTGTTGGGTCTCAGGACCCTGCGAGGCCGAGCTGTGTTCGCTCTTCTCGCATCGTCGAGCAGCAAAGTCTGAACTCCTGGACTCGTGCCGGGGAGTTGTGAAGGAGGGAGAACGCGGCCTTGTATTCCTCAGACAGGTTGACAGTGCAGGAGCAGAGTCAGTCAAGCAGACACGAACATGACAGGTGAAGCCAAGGAAGGCTGAGAAGACTTGCGAGGCGGAGGCAGCCAGCAGGAGCAGCCCCCCAGGGCACAAAGTCCCTGGGGGGGTTGGAAAAGGGAAGGTGGGTTATTACAATGCAGACAAGGGAGCAAAGATTGGGAGGAGGGAGGAGTGGGCCTAGTTACGGCTCTGCCAACTTGGGCTGGGATTCCCGGCTGCAGCTCCCTGAACACCAAGCCCGAAAGCCGCCCAGTTATCCATCCACGCGCAACCCTGCACACGCTTGCGGTTAAACACCCGTGCGCACGCACCAGTCCACGTGTGGCTGCGTACAATGCAAGGCATAAACACACACACACACACACACACGTCGCCCGGCCCGTGCGTGTCTTGACCTCTTACCTGTGTAGCTCTGAGGTCGGCCGGCAAAATCGGACCATTTCTTAATCAGAGCCTCGCGAATGAGCTCGACGCTGTTCAAAACCACCACATCTGCGGCCCGAAAGGGGGGGGAAAAAAAAAAGAGGCAGTCGGAGAACGCAGGCAGAACCAGGAATGCCTTACCATTTGAGACAGGATTAGAGAGAGACTATATGAAGTCCAAGAGAGGAATCTTTTAAAAAAGTGACTGTTCGAAGAATCATTTTTAAAAAGGTAAAGTTTATCTGTTTTAGATGGAGGGCTTTAGGCACTGCATTTTGCTTGTCGTTCATTGATTGTATTATTGCATTGTGCTTTAATATGTGTTAGGATATTTCTGATTTTACTGTGATTGTTATGTTATATTTATTGTAAAATGCTTTGATGTTCTGTAAAAGGCAGAATAAGTGAAATATACTTACTCAGAATCATGAGGCGATCCAACCCAGGGATTCCCTAAACAGAACCAGAACCCTCCCGATCCCTGGGGAGAAAATCGGACCCAGGGAGATCTCCTAAATCAGATCCAGAAACCAGCCACCCCCTCCCCGTTCGAGGAGAGATCCGAGACCGGGGGGATCCCCTCATCAGAACCCATCAAAGGCTCCTCTAAACCCGGCTCGGAACCAGAACCTGCCTTTCGAGGGCTGCACCGTAACCTAGAGAAAGAGGTCCGAGCCAGGAACCTCCTGCTCCCATATCAGCTAGAGGCTCGGCAGAGCTGTGATCCAGTCAACACCCGCTCAGAACCGGGCCTCCTACCCCCATACCCGATCAGGGGTCTCTTCAAACCCCTCCCCCACCCTCCGGGAAAGAAGCGACCCAGCAACGAAATATTCAAGGATGCCTGGGGTCGGGCATCCACCATCTTCAGCTGCGAGGAAGCGAGGGGAGGGCCAGAGATCAAGCAGGGTGTGCGGCACCGAACCAGGAACGATACCGAGCAAATAAGATGCACCGTGAGCTTATCACCTGCTGCCTACACCTACCGCTCAGTCCCCCTCAAAAACCCAGCCGACCCCACCTAAACACTCCTCCAAAATCCCAGGCCCCAGTAAACCGCATGGAGACATCCGGACCCAGGGATCCCGTACCTCGAGAGTTCCTGCTCCACCCCACCGTCGGAGGCTACCCAAAAAAACCGCACTGGAGAACCCAGAGCTGGACTCCCTCCCTCCCCCCCCTCACTCACCTTGAGACCCAAAGCGCAGGCGGTAGACAGGTCCGTAGCGCTGCGAGAGCTCCATGAAGCGCAGGGGCAGGTCCCTCCGGCACAGCTCCAGCAGGTGTCCGAGGACAGGGAGGGGGCGAGGGGACGGCAGATCCCCGCCCCCGCGGGATCCGGGCCGGGGGATTTCGATCTGCCCCGGGCGACGAGAGCGAGCAAGAGAGAGGAGCAGCAGGAGCAGCAGCAGCGAGGAGCAGAACATCCTTCTGTGATGACCGGAGACGGGAGTCTCTCCCTATTTATACAGCCGAGAGCAGGAGAGGGACGGGGTGACCTTCAGAGTAGAAAGGGCAAACTCTGACAAAATCCCCTACACTAGAAGGGACAGTGAGGGGAGGAGTTGTTTTTATCTTTAATATAAAGTAATAGGGTATAACTCGTGTATGTGGGACAGGGAGGGGGAGTTTTATCCTTAATATAAAGGGATAGGGTGAGACTCGTGTATGAGGGACAGTGAGGGGAGGGGATGCTTTATCCTTAATATAAAGGGATAGGGTGTGACTCGTGTATGAGGGACAGTGAGGGGAGGGGGAGTTTTATCCTTAATATAAAGTGATAGGGTGTGACTCGTGTATGAGGGACAGTGAGGGGAGGGGATGTTTTATCCTTAGTATAAAGTGATAGGGTGTAACCTGTGTATGAGGGACAGTGAGGGGAGGGGATGTTTTATCCTTAATATAAAATGATAGGGTGTGACTCGTGTATGAGGGACAGTGAGAGGAGGAGGAGTTTTATCCTTAGTATAAAGTGATAGGGTGTAACCTGTGTATGAGGGACAGTGAGGGGAGGGAATGTTTTATCCTTAATATAAAGTGATAGGGTGTACGTCGTGTATGAGGGACAGTGAGGGGAGGGTGAGTTTTATCCTTAATATAAAGTGATAGGGTGTACGTCGTGTATGAGGGACAGTGAGGGGAGGGTGAGTTTTATCCTTAATATAAAGTGATAGGGTGTAACTCGTGTATGAGGGACAGTGAGGGGAGGGGGAGTTTTATCCTTAATATAAAGTGATAGGGTGTAACTCATGTATGAGGGACAGCGAGGGGAGGGGGAGTTTTATCCTTAATATAAAGTGATAGGGTCTACGTCGTGTATGAGGGACAGTGAGGGGAGGGAATGTTTTATCCTTAATATAAAGTGATAGGGTGTGACTCATGTATGAGGGACAGCGAGGGGAGGGGGAGTTTTATCCTTAATATAAAGTGATAGGGTGTACGTCGTGTATGAGGGACAGTGAGGGGAGGGTGAGTTTTATCCTTAATATAAAGTGATAGGGTGTGACTCGTGTTTGAGGGACAGTGAGGGGAGGGGGAGTTTTATCCTTAATATAAAGTGATAGGGTGTGACTTGTGTATATGGGACAGTGAGAGGAGGGGGAGTTTAGTTTATCCTTAGTATAAAGTGATAGGGTGTGACTCGTGTAGTTCATACTCATCTCCTAAGCCTGCAGGGCTCTGCAATCATGAGTTTATTTAATATGCTACAGTTCAGTCTGACGCCAGAGACGGAGAGACGGCCTTGGGCAGGGGGAGGGGGGGTGGGGGGAGACTGCGACTCATTCAGCCCTGTGGTGGCCCTGGAAGGGGGTCACTCAGGTCCGGCTCCCAGGATTAATGAGATCTCAGAAGGCTCCAGCTCTTAAAGAGTCCAGGTTACATTTCTATGAAGCTCCTCGCTCCTGCCCCGGGCCACCCTCCACTTCCCCGGACGTGGCGAGACAGAAACAGACCCAGATGAGGTAGCCTCAGAAGATTTATTGAAAGGTGTCGGGTTAGGAGCACCGGCCTTTCGTGGGCTAGTGAGGGTGCGGGTTACATGGAGGGGGGTCAGAGCAAGACAGAGGAGGAAATGGCTGCATCTTTCTCGGAGACTCCTCTGTGCAGCAGAGGGATACAGAGTCTTTGGCCCCCCCCCAGGGTGGGAGGGGTTAACCTCACCCCCTCAGAAGAACTGTGGGGAGCTCGGCCTCACCTCCCTCAGCGGATCCCCCAGGTCAAAGTTCAGAAAGAGGGGTAGCAAGGGCACGCCGGGCGAGACGTAGGGGACCCTTAGGTCCAGCGGCGGGAAGAGGGGCTCCGGGGTCCCCGAGGTGCGGGCGGGCAGCTCCTGCCGAGGCGAGGCTGGGGCTCCTTCGGGGGTCTCAGCGGGTGTTCCTCCCGTCTCGGGGCTCCCCTCCTGGGATAGGGTCTTCCGGAGCTTGGCACGGGCATTCTGAAACCAAACCTAGAGACAGTTTTACCAATAACAGCCACCGAGACAGCGCCAAGACACTACGCGTCAGAGACAGAGTGCGAGCGTGGGCAAAGAGGCATGCATGACAAAGGAAACACGTAGCACCTGCGCACCTGAGAAAAGAGACAGTGCCAACACGCTACACGTCAGAGAAAGTATGATCGTTCTGCGTGCGTGAACAAAGAGGCATGCATGACAAAGGAAACACGTAGCACCTGCACACCTGAGAAAAGAGACAGTGCCAACACGCTACACGTCAGAGAAAGTATGATCGTTCTGCGTGCGTGAACAAAGAGGCATGCATGACAAAGGAAACACGTAGCACCTGCACACCTGAGAAAAGAGACAGTGCCAACACGCTACACGTCAGAGAAAGTATGATCGTTCTGCGTGCGTGAACAAAGAGGCATGCATGACAAAGGAAACACGTAGCACCTGCGCACCTGAGAAAAGAGACAGTGCCAACACGCTACACGTCAGAGAAAGTATGATCGTTCTGCGTGCGTGAACAAAGAGGCATGCATGACAAAGGAAACACGTAGCACCTGCACACCTGAGAAAAGAGACAGTGCCAACACGCTACACGTCAGAGAAAGTATGATCGTTCTGCGTGCGTGAACAAAGAGGCATGCATGACAAGGAAACACGTAGCACCTGCACACCTGAGAAAAGAGACAGTGCCAACACGCTACACGTCAGAGAAAGTATGATCGTTCTGCCTGCGTGAACAAAGAGGCATGCATGACAAAGGAAACACGTAGCACCTGCACACCTGAGAAAAGAGACAGTGCCAACACGCTACACGTCAGAGACAGAGTGCTGATCGTTCTGCGTGCGTGAACAAAGAGGCATGCATGACAAAGGAAACACGTAGCACCTGCGCACCTGAGAAAAGAGACAGTGCCAACACGCTACACGTCAGAGACAGAGTGCGATCGTTCTGCGTGCGTGAACAAAGAGGCATGCATGACAAAGGAAACACGTAGCACCTGCACACCTGAGAAAAGAGACAGTGCCAACACGCTACACGTCAGAGACAGAGTGCGATCGTTCTGCGTGCGTGAACAAAGAGGCATGCATGACAAAGGAAACACGTAGCACCTGCACACCTGAGAAAAGAGACAGTGCCAACACGCTACACGTCAGAGAAAGTATGATCGTTCTGCATGCGTGAACAAAGAGGCATGCATGACAAAGGAAACACGTAGCACCTGCGCACCTGAGAAAAGAGACAGTGCCAACACGCTACACGTCAGAGAAAGTATGATCGTTCTGCGTGCGTGAACAAAGAGGCATGCATGACAAAGGAAACACGTAGCACCTGCACACCTGAGAAAAGAGACAGTGCCAACACGCTACACGTCAGAGAAAGTATGATCGTTCTGCATGCGTGAACAAAGAGGCATGCATGACAAAGGAAACACGTAGCACCTGCGCACCTGAGAAAAGAGACAGTGCCAACACGCTACACGTCAGAGAAAGTATGATCGTTCTGCATGCGTGAACAAAGAGGCATGCATGACAAAGGAAACACGTAGCACCTGCGCACCTGAGAAAAGAGACAGTGCCAACACGCTACACGTCAGAGAAAGTATGATCGTTCTGCATGCGTGAACAAAGAGGCATGCATGACAAAGGAAACACGTAGCACCCTGCACACCTGAGAAAAGAGACAGTGCCAACACGCTACACGTCAGAGAAAGTATGATCGTTCTGCATGCGTGAACAAAGAGGCATGCATGACAAAGGAAACACGTAGCACCTGCGCACCTGAGAAAAGAGACAGTGCCAACACGCTACACGTCAGAGAAAGTATGATCGTTCTGCGTGCGTGAACAAAGAGGCATGCATGACAAAGGAAACACGTAGCACCTGCGCACCTGAGAAAAGAGACAGTGCCAACACGCTACACGTCAGAGAAAGTATGATCGTTCTGCATGCGTGAACAAAGAGGCATGCATGACAAAGGAAACACGTAGCACCTGCGCACCTGAGAAAGAGACAGTGCCAACACGCTACACGTCAGAGAAAGTATGATCGTTCTGCATGCGTGAACAAAGAGGCATGCATGACAAAGGAAACACGTAGCACCTGCGCACCTGAGAAAAGAGACAGTGCCAACACGCTACACGTCAGAGAAAGTATGATCGTTCTGCATGCGTGAACAAAGAGGCATGCATGACAAAGGAAACACGTAGCACCTGCACACCTGAGAAAAGAGACAGTGCCAACACGCTACACGTCAGAGAAAGTATGATCGTTCTGCATGCGTGAACAAAGAGGCATGCATGACAAAGGAAACACGTAGCACCTGCACACCTGAGAAAAGAGACAGTGCCAACACGCTACCACGTCAGAGAAAGTATGATCGTTCTGCGTGCGTGAACAAAGAGGCATGCATGACAAAGGAAACACGTAGCACCTGCGCACCTGAGAAAAGAGACAGTGCCAACACGCTACACGTCAGAGAAAGTATGATCGTTCTGCGTGCGTGAACAAAGAGGCATGCATGACAAAGGAAACACGTAGCACCTGCGCACCTGAGAAAAGAGACAGTGCCAACACGCTACACGTCAGAGAAAGTATGATCGTTCTGCATGCGTGAACAAAGAGGCATGCATGACAAAGGAAACACGTAGCACCTGCGCACCTGAGAAAAGAGACAGTGCCAACACGCTACACGTCAGAGAAAGTATGATCGTTCTGCATGCGTGAACAAAGAGGCATGCATGACAAAGGAAACACGTAGCACCTGCACACCTGAGAAAAGAGACAGTGCCAACACGCTACACGTCAGAGAAAGTATGATCGTTCTGCATGCGTGAACAAAGAGGCATGCATGACAAAGGAAAACACGTAGCACCTGCACACCTGAGAAAAGAGACAGTGCCAACACGCTACACGTCAGAGAAAGTATGATCGTTCTGCGTGCGTGAACAAAGAGGCATGCATGACAAAGGAAACACGTAGCACCTGCACACCATGAGAAAGAGACAGTGCCAACACGCTACACGTCAGAGAAAGTATGATCGTTCTGCGTGCGTGAACAAAGAGGCATGCATGACAAAGGAGGAAACACGTAGCACCTGCACACCTGAGAAAAGAGACAGTGCCAACACGCTACACGTCAGAGAAAGTATGATCGTTCCTGCGTGCGTGAACAAAGAGGCATGCATGACAAAGGAAACACGTAGCACCTGCACACCTGAGAAAAGAGACAGTGCCAACAACGCTACACGTCAGAGAAAGTATGATCGTTCTGCGTGCGTGAACAAAGAGGCATGCATGACAAAGGAAACACGTAGCACCTGCACACCTGAGAAAAGAGGACAGTGCCAACACGCTACACGTCAGAGAAAGTATGATCGTTCTGCGTGCGTGAACAAAGAGGCAGGCATGACAAAGGAAACACGTAGCACCTGCACACCTGAGAAAAGAGACAGTGCCAACACGCTTACACGTCAGAGAAAGTATGATCGTTCTGCGTGCGTGAACAAAGAGGCATGCATGACAAAGGAAACACGTAGCACCTGCACACCTGAGAAAAGAGACAGTGCCAACACGCTACACGCAGAGAAAGTATGATCGTTCTGCGTGCTGTGAACAAAGAGGCATGCATGACAAAGGAAACACGTAGCACCTGCACACCTGAGAAAAAGAGACAGTGCCAACACGCTACACGTCAGAGAAAGTATGATCGTTCTGCGTGCGTGAACAAGAGGCATGCATGACAAAGGGAAACACGTAGCACCTGCACACCTGAGAAAAGAGACAGTGCCAACACGCTACACGTCAGAGAAAGTATGATCGTTCTGCGTGCGTGAACAAAGAGGCATGCATGACAAAGGAAACACGTAGCACCTGCACACCTGAGAAAAGAGACAGTGCCAACACGCTACACGTCAGAGAAGTATGATCGTTCTGCATGCGTGAACAAAGAGGCATGCATGACAAAGGAAACACGTAGCACCTGCACACCTGAGAAAAGAGACAGTGCCAACACGCTACACGTCAGAGAAAAGTATGATCGTTCTGCATGCGTGAACAAAGAGGCATGCATGACAAAGGAAACACGTAGCACCTGCACACCTGAGAAAGAGACAGTGCCAACACGCTACACGTCAGAGAAAGTATGATCGTTCTGCATGCGTGAACAAAGAGGCATGCATGACAAAGGAAACACGTAGCACCTGCACACCTGAGAAAAGAGACGTGCCAACACGCTACACGTCAGAGAAAGTATGATCGTTCTGCATGCGTGAACAAAGAGGCATGCATGACAAAGGAAACACGTAGCACCTGCACACCTGAGAAAGAGACAGTGCCAACACGCTACACGTCAGAGAAAGTATGATCGTTCTGCATGCGTGAACAAAGAGGCATGCATGACAAAGGAAAACACGTAGCACCTGCACCCCTGAGAAAGAGACAGTGCCAACACGCTACACGTCAGAGAAAGTATGATCGTTCTGCGTGCGTGAACAAAGAGGCATGCATGACAAAGGAAACACGTAGCACCTGCCACACATGAGAAAAGAGGACAGTGCCAACACGCTACAGTCAGAGAAAGTATGATCGTTCTGCGTGCGTGAACAAAGAGGCATGCATGACAAAGGAAACACGTAGCACCTGCACACCTGAGAAAAGAGACAGTGCCAACACGCTACACGTCAGAGAAAGTATGATCATTCTGCGTGCGTGAACAAAGAGGCATGCATGACAAAGGAAACCCGTAGCACCTGCACACCTGAGAAAAGAGACAGTGCCAACACGCTACACGTCAGAGAAAGTATGATCGTTCTGCATGCGTGAACAAAGAGGCATGCATGACAAAGGAAACACGTAGCACCTGCACACCTGAGAAAAGAGACAGTGCCAACACGCTACACGTCAGAGAAAGTATGATCGTTCTGCATGCGTGAACAAAGAGGCATGCATGACAAAGGAAACACGTAGCACCTGAGCATCTGAGAAAAGAGACAGTGCCAACACGCTACACGTCAGAGAAAGTATGATCATTCTGCATGCGTGAACAAAGAGGCATGCATGACACAAGGAAACACGTAGCACCTGAGCATCTGAGAAAAGAGACAGTGCCAACACGCTACACGTCAGATAAAGTATGATCGTTCTGCATGTGTGAACAAAGAGGCATGCATGACAAACGTAACACGTAGCACCTGTACACCTGAGAAAAGAGACGTCAACACGCTACACGTCAGAGAAAAGTACGATCATTCTGCATGCATGAACAAAGAGGCATGCATGACAAAGGAAACACGTAGCACCTGAGCATCTGAGAAAAGAGACAGTGCCAAACACCGCTACACGTCAGAGAAAGTATGATCGTTCTGCATGCGTGAACAAAGAAGGCATGCATGACAAACGTAACACGTAGCATCTGTACACCTGAGAAAAGAGACGCCAACACGCTACATACAAAAGAGACACCCATGGAGAGAGACATGCGTGCGAAACAACACGCTACACGTTAGGGCGGGGCTTCCCAAACCTGTCCTGGTGACTCCACAGGCAGACTGGTTGTCAGGAGATCCACCTGAATATGCCGTGGAGAGAGAGCACATGCAAATCTATCCCTCCCATGCACAGTCCTGGCGGATCTCCTTCGGGGTCCCCAGGACGGGTTAGGGAGGCCCAGCATTAGTGGGACACTGAGACACGCCTGCAGAAAAGAGAGAGAGAGAGAGAGTGCGCCGGCATGCAAGACACGCCTCAGAGAGGGAGAGACAGCAGGAGCAAACCTCGGGGAGGGAGGGAGAGGACAAAGCGCAGCTTTGCTGCTGGTACTTAAAAAGGGCCTTCCGGCAGAACCCAGCAGGAGGCCCAGACTGTCCTCTTATCTGATCCCTCTGAGGCCCAGCCTCAAGGACTCCCTCCACCCCGCCGGGACCTCCCCGAGGCGCTCGCCACCCCTACGGCACTCTCCCCCTCCCCCCCTCTCTCACCTGCAGCACCCTCTTGGACAGCCCCGTCTTCCTGGCCATGCGCTCCCAGTCCTTCCCGTCGGGGTTCTGCTTCACGGAGAAGTAGGACTCCAGCGTGCGCAGCTGGTGGTTCTTGAAGCAGGTCCGCATCCGCTTGGCTTTGGCCTTGGGCGCCGGTGGCGGCTGGCGGGGGCGCCGCTGCCGGCGCGGTTCGGGCGAGGCCTCTCCTCCCGCCGCCGACTCTGCGGGTGGGCAGAAGCGACATTCGCTGTAGCTTTCCCTCACAATGCGCTCGCCTAAACCCCCCCCCCGCCCCCTCCCCCCGGTTCCCCAGGGTCCGGACGACGGAAACGAAGAGACAAATAAATAAATAAATCCCGCCCCCAAATTGACAAAAGGATTAAAAATCCTGGATTAACATTTCATATTTCTGAGACCCACTGCATCATCATAACACCCCCCTCCCCCCCACCTCCATAATCACTTCCCCCCCCCCCCCCTCTCTCTTTCTCAGGACATTTTAAACCCTGCAGGGCACACTTTCGCCCCCCCCCCCCCCCCCCCCCCCGTGTTCTCCGTTACAAGCAGACGGTTGCCCTCCTCACACACTCCCCCCGGTCTCCCCTCCGCGATGTCCCCCTCGAGGCAGAACACCTTCTCACCCACCTCGGTCCGCGCGGTGGGATTTCCAGGCCCCCGCGCGGCCTTTCCTCCACGCGTCCACCGCCCTCTCCGCGGCGGCCTGGCGCAGAGCAGCTCCAGGGCGCTGCCGTCCACCGTCTGCGTGGAACTGCCGGCGCCTTCCTCCTCCTCCTCTCTCCCCTCCTCTCTTCCTCCTCCTCCTCCTCCTCCTCGTCCTCCCCTCTGCTGGCAGTGCCGGCGGCAGTACAACCAGGCCCTCTCGCACCCGAAGAGCTCCCCGGGCCGCAGGGCGGCCTGGCAGCGGAGCAGCTGAAGCAGGGCCACGTGGTAGACCGCGCCCGCCGGGCGTCCGCATCACCCATCTCCGAGGCGGGGATGCCCACGTGGCACCCTGGCGCAGCGGTCACGGAGAACGCCTGCAAGTCGGATGACAAAAGAAGACCATGGGGGAAACTTAAGGCAACCAGTCAGATAGGGTAATCTTATCTGATAAGACCATCACTGCTCACCCATGTAGCCCAATACATGTGATGGCACTCTTATCAGATAAGAGGTACCGCCAACAACATCTATGAACTAATTAACGGAGAGGACAGGATCCTCTAGGAGAGGGGTGTGAGGGGAGCCTCTCGCTTGCTTTTCACTCTGCCTGCCCCGCTCAGTGTATCTCACCTGTAGTAACGTCCCTGCAGTAGATACCTCCCTCCTTACAGAAGCAGGTCAGCTCAGAACTCAGGGAGGCCCGGCAGACGCAGCACCTCAGGCAGGACAGGTGCCAGACCCGCTCGATGGCAAACAGGAAGTAGCGGTCGCAGATGGGGCCCCCGCAGCCGGCGCAGGGGGCCAGAGCCTCACTGGGACCCTGTGGGGGGGGGGGGGGGGGAGGAGAACACAGATGCAACATCAAAAATCAAGGGGGAGGTAGGAATCACCTGCTGGAGCCTATCTGTGGGGAATACAGCCTCTCCCCCACCCCCCCAAAGTCATCTCACCTGTAATCACCTTTATACTCAGGACGCGGGGCCTGGGAACTATCCATAGGGAATACAGCTTCCGGGAGACCAGTCCCTGTATCACCTCTATACACAGGACACGGGGCCTGGGAACTATCCATAGGGAATACAGCTTCCGGGAGACCAGTCCCTGTATCACCTCTATACACAGGACACGGGGCCTGGGAACTATCTATAGGGAATACAGCTTCCGGGAGACCAGTCCCTGTATCACCTCTATACACAGGACACGGGGCCTGGGAACTATCCATAGGGAATACAGCTTCCGGAGAGACCAGTGTATCACCTTTATACTCAGGACGCGGGGCCTGGGAACTATCCATAGGGAATACAGCTTCCGGGAGACCAGTCCCTGTATCACCTTTATACACAGGACGTGGGGCCTGGGAACTATCCATAGGGAATACAGCTTCCGGGAGACCAGTGTATCACCTTTATACACAGGACGCGGGGCCTGGGAACTATCCATAGGGAATACAGCTTCCGGGAGACCAGTCCCTGTATCACCTTTATACACAGGACGCGGGGCCTGGGAACTATCTATAGGGAATACAGCTTCCGGGAGAACGTCCCTGTATCACCTTTATACACGGACACGGGGCCTGGGAACTATCTATAGGGAATACAGCTTCCGGGAGACCAGTCCCTGTATCACCTCTATACACAGGACACGGGGCCTGGGAACTATCTATAGGATACAGTTTCTAAGAGAGATCTCGCCAGTCCCTGTATCACCTGTATACACAGGACATGGGGCTATGTAAGGAAATATACCCTGGGGGATCCCTGATCCGTTCCACCCCTCCTTCTAAGGTTCATGCACCTCTAATTTAGGAATTCAGGGGCCGAGTACTAAAGGTTATCTCACGTTTTGTATCTCTGGGGTTAAAACGTTTAATGAGAGGGCACTCTCACCGTTTCTCGCACCCATCCTCGGGCAGGCAGGGCAGTCTTCTCTGCCCCGTGCTCACCGGGACGCTCACTCCTTCGGGAAGCCGCGGAACAAGAGGGGCGAGCACCGGAAGGCACAGCCCCCGGCCATCGGGGCCCCCCACTTCCGCCGCCGCCCCGGCGAATTCGCTCTGCGGGTCCGCGGGGGGGGCGCACCCTCACACCCCCCCAGCACCCCCGGGGAGGCGCCTCGACAGGCGGGGAGAGAGCTGCGGGTGGGAAGGAAAAGCAGGGGGGGGGGTGAAAGCTGGCAACTCCACGTCCGACCCTCCCTCCCACCTGCCTGGCGGTGCCCGCTGCAGAGCGGATGTGCAGGCTCCCGGGGGGGGGGGGGGGAGAAGGTAAGCCGCCTCCCACGGATCCTGCCGCTGCCCCCCCGGCTCCCGCTTCCTTACCTGACTTGGGTTCGCCCTCCTGCCTGCCGGCGGGTGCTGGAGCCGCCGCCGCCGTCCGTGCGAGCTGCCTGTCGCGATCTCTGCCTTGTTTACCTGTGCGCAGGTGAGCCTACGTGGGGGGGGCCGCCGGCGTAGGCTTGATTGGATCCAGGGGAGAGGGGGGGGGTTGACAGGCTGGCGGTAGACAGCGCATTATTTCTCCCTAACGAGCAACTGGGGACCAATTAACAGATGTTTAAAAGAAAGAAAATTAGGAAAACAGCATCTTAACCTCCCCCTGTCCGGCCCCCCTCGGAGGTCTTTGCTTTGCCTTGGGTGAGGAAGAAGGAACCTGGGTGCGCGCCGAGTACCCAGCGCTGCCCTCCCCCTCCACAATGCACACGGATTGCTGGCCCCCCCCCCTCCTCTCGTCCACCGCTGTCCCCGTTTGCTCCATTCCCTGCCCCCCCCCCCGTATCCCCAGGATAAGACAGAGTTATAAGGGCTGGGGGAGGGGGGGAGGACACAGATTTATAAATCCCGCAAGCCCCCTCCCCTCACGGTTTTTCCGCTTTCTATGATTTTCTCTGTGGTGGTGGTGGTGGGGGTGGGAGGGGGGGGGTTTACTATTTGAGGGTCCGCAGTTTCCTCCTTGCCAAACTCCGCTCCTGACTCCGCTCTGTTTCCCCCCCCCCCCCTTCCAGTTTCGGCAAAGGGCGGGGGTGAGGGGAGTGTCCCCCGTCACGGGCCAACGACGACGACGACGACCTTGGGCGCGTATCGCGCCCGTCGCCGGACGTCCGACTCCCCCCCTCGAGTTTCCCAAGCGGAGGTCGTCGGGGCAGAGATAAGCGAGAAGGATGGAGACCTTGAAGCCTCCCCGCCGACCGCGCTCGCCCCTTACCGGCCTCTCTCTGTACCACCCCCCCCCCCCAAACGGGGGTTCATGGGAAGAAGCCCTAACCTTCTCCTCACCTGGGGGAGCCAACGCCGGCTCGGCCAGGCCCCTGTTTTTTTTCCCGCCTGCTCCTACGGGAACGGGCCCCTGAGTTTTCTAGAGAGATAATTATCACTGGGGTTAATTTCAGGATCTCTCAAAGGTGGGGGGGCGGGGCAGGGAGAGCTCTCCCCCCCCCCCCACCATCGCTTTCTCGTCTATCTTGACTGGGCCGGGAAGCAGCCCCTGGATTAATTAGCAGCCCTGGCCGGGAGGGGGAGGGAAAGGGATTACGTCCTCTGGGCTAGGGAGGCAGCTGAAAATAATAAGTGGTCCCTGGGGGGGGGGGGGGGGGGAGGATTCAGTCGTCCGTCTACAGATACAAAAATTTCTTCCTGCTGCTCTCGTCCCCAGCTCCCATCGCTCGCACGCGTGATCCAACGCACAGGTGGCCCGGGGGGGGGGGGGACACACGTGCGCACACGCACACACACACACACACGCTTCTGTTCTGCGTACAGCCTGCTCCAGCCGCAGCTCCTGCCGAGCTGGGGGCGGTTTTAAACCATTTTTTCCCACCCCCTGATTCTACAAAGCTCTTTTGGAGACCCCAATTGCTATCCTTCTACCCTCCCTGTTTAAAAATCAGTCTCCCCCCCCCCCACCCCCCCGACGAGACGGCTCACAGAAACCAAATGTCGACCTGCGGGAGAACTCCACGACGCCGTACAGACGGCAGACGGCCCATAATGCCCCCCCCCTCCCTCCCCTCCCAACGCCCCTCCGTCAGCTGGACTTTCTGCGAAACACGAGAGAGACTCAGATCCATGCACCCGCACGGCAGCTCCCGTCCAGTGGCGGTCTGCGGCTCGGTTTACTGCAGTGCGGCACTGGAGCGCAAAGCTCAGGATGCGTTTTTTTTTTTTTTGCTCCTGCACGGATACCGCAGGGTTGCACAATCTCCAACGACAAACGTAATGTTATATTCGTATTTGTATAAGTTACCAATTGGTCACCACTATGTATAAGTTGTTTATCCTGTAAACCGGAGTGAAGGCATCCCGCTATACTTCGGTATAAAAAAGCCTCGAAATAAATAAATAAAATAAAGTATTATTAAATATAAAATATAAAAGCCTCGTTAGAAGATACAATGTCTAGTGCAGCCTCTCTCCTGAACACAATCAGAAACAGACTAATCCAACTTAAATTATGTTTAAATATGAACAAAACTGAATGCATACTCATCGCCAGAAAAAACTCCGGACCTAAAACTATTCCACCCTTCCAATTTGACAATTCCATCATCCAACTTAAAGACAATGTTAAAGATTTAGGCTTCTGGGTGGACAATGATCTAAATTTAAAAAACACATCTCTACTAGAACAAAAGAAGGATTCCACAAACTACAGGTAATCAAACACCTAAAACCACTGCTTCATCCCCATGACTTCAAAACAGTCCTTCAAGCCCTAATATTCTCCTGTTTGGACTACTGCAATTCTCTTCTATTGGACTACCCAAGTCATCCCTAAGACCACTACAGCTTCTTCAGAATACCGCTGCCAGAATCTTAACGGGGAAAAGAAAATCTGAACACATCACTCCTGTTCTCAACCAACTACAATGGCTCACAATTGAGAAAAGAATCGAATTCAAAGTCCTCTCAATACTGCAGAAAGCAATTTACAAAGCAGATTACTCTGCTCTTGATGACGTCATACATATCCACCAATCCCTACGCACTACAAGAACAACTAGTAAAATACAACTTGTGATTCCATCTCTCCCTCTCGCCAAACTCTCTTCCACCAGAAATAGAGCCATTTCCATCATCGGCCCAAAATTATGGAACTCACTCCTCAGTACCTCGCTGGTCAAGAAAACCCTAAATCTTTTAAAAAAGAACTAAAATCTTGGCTACTAAGCCAATCTCTTACTGACAGCTCGGACTTTTGATCTCATAACTATCAGTCTACCGATAGGACAATTTATCCCGCCCTCTAACTACAGATATATCCTATTATCTATGAACCCTGTTTTTTCAGTATACCTTACTTGTAATATATCCTGCTGTTTGTTAGACTAATTTTTATGTCTGTTTCTCAGTCTGATTAATGTAATCTGTCAAATTTAAATGTAACTGGTTTGTTATAATGTAAACCGGAGTGAAGGCAACTCTGCTATACCTCGGTATATAAAAAACGCTAAATAATAAAAATAAATAAATAAAAAATAATTGCGCGCGCGCGCGCACACACACACACACCCCTCCCCGATTCCAGGTACGTAATAAGGTAACATAACTTTTTTTGCACATTGCATATTTATAAGTTACTGATGATATCTGTTCCCTGTAAACCATATATCTAGTTGTTAAACTCTCTGTAAACCGATGTGATATGCAAATGAATGTCGGTATATAAAAACTTTAAATAAATAACTTTCAGCCAGGAAAAACGCAGCACGGTCCGAGCTGGGAGCCTCAAGTAACCACACACGCAAGGAGAACTTCCCACGTCGTCGTTCGTTAACCAGCGGCTTGGGGCTGAGCAGGAAAAGGGGAAGCAGGGATCCGCCGAGGGGGGCGGACAAAGAGCCGTAGCGAGCATCGACAACGGGCACTCCACACGTCCCTGGCAACGTTGGGCCGAGGCCACACACACACACACCCTCCCAGTGGGCAATAAACAGAACCCCCTGGAGCCCGGCGAGCGCCGGCCGAGACCCTTGCTTGACGCCGGGGCGCGCCGGTGCCGGCTGGACGTCCTGCGCGAACAGTGCGGCTCGTTGGGCACGGAGGGCGCACAGGTAGGGCGTCCTGGGGGCGACAGCCCGGGGAGGCTTCTGCGGCCCGAGGAGGGAGGCGGGAAAAGCAGAAAGAGCGCGGCTGAGGGAAACGGAGCTGCGCGCTTGCTGGATCAGCATGTCGACGGGGCAGAGAAGACATATTTCATGGATACGCCCCCCCCCCTCGGTGAAGAGGATAACACCCCACCCCCAGACAGAGAGAAAAAGAGAAAAGATGGTGCTAAAGAGAGCCTCCTACCAGCCTGGAGAAAGGCAGTTTCCGGATAAGCTGCTCGGTGGGTCTCTGGTACTGCCGGACCTCCATCCGCGCTCGGGCCCCCAGGTCGGTACCTACGCCTCCTCATCAGTGCTCTGCGCCTCCGGAGACCCTGAGGGTATAGGCAGAGGATTCCCTTTATCCACAGTATGGAGGGCCACAAATGCATTTTGTAGCAAATTGGATGTAGGCACTGCCCTCCCTGCCAAGCCCCACTCTTTGGCTGCGCATGTAATAAAAATCACGCTGGAACGGAGCTCCACCAAAGATCTGCTCTTCAGCTGCATGAGCTGTATTCATGCTTTACTTGTATCTCTGAGACACCAGCATGGGAATGAGATGATCTGTCCTGCAGGGGTCTGTGCTGTATTCATGCTTTACCTGGGGTAGCCTGCATGGAGCAGCAGTTACTACCCTTAACAACACATGGGGGTAATCTGCATGGAGCGGCAGAACTGCCCTTAACAGATCTGCACGGAGC